>NW_028154299.1:0-21461 GCF_965231275.1 Zosterops lateralis
GAAATTGTATTTTAAATGAATGCTCAAAGTAAGGGCAGTTGGAGGCATTTCTTAATTTCTAGTTTGAAACCCACTATATATGTACTTATATACACACATGCACATAAAATGCAATGTTATTTTTGTGGTAGCCTTGAAAATCTTTAGCACACAGTCCCTGAAGTCAGCCTGATCCCAAATTTATTTGAACTAGCTGGAATCCAATATTTTAATCTGCACTTCTCAGTTTTATCAGACCTTTGTTACCTTCAAACATCTTTGTTCCACTCTGCAAGAAAAACAGCCAAACTAATCAGGGAGAATCTTCTGTGTATGTGGCTTTGGTTGGTAAGAAGAAACTTTAGCTAAAGGCTGAAGTAATGTTGGTAGAAGGAAGAAAAAGGCACTTTTATTCTTTCTTTTTTGGTAGTAAAATTTGATTACCTGTTTGTGAAAGAGGAGGTGGGGAAAAAACCCACTCCAAAGTTGCTTTTTGTGTAAGGCATCTACCATCAGTTCTGAGTTTTCCTTTTAGAATGTTTGGACAATGAATGTGCTGGTAATAACTTGTTTAAAAATTAATAGAAATGCAAATGCTTTCAAGTGTAATGTCACATATTCAACTCTCTGGAACTAATATGTTCAATTGGATCTTATTTTGAAGAGTGCCATAACACCAAGTAGCATAGCAACAGCCTTCTTTTAAGAGATGCCCAGTGAATATTTGCATAGGATGTTTCTCATGTTCTGTCTTCCAGTCCCTCCTTTATTTTTGTCTGTCTTGGTTTCAGTTCTCAGTGATTTTTTTTTCTTTGTCTTCTCAGTATATATTCTCTGCCCAATTCAGTCTTTCCGAGTCTGCTTAATTTTGTTCCTATTTATTCTTTCTTTTTCTTTGTGTGACTAGATGAACAGAGCTCAAGGAGACTGGGCAATAGTAGAGTTTCTGAATGCACCTTTCATGGTATGTCTAAATGCAGGCTGATAGTAGGAGAAGGAGATGAAAAACTACCTTATCCTGTGTTTCCTGTACTTTACCTTGCTGAGTTGTTCAGGTTGTTCCTGATTTATATGTGGAGAAGGCTGTATTGCTGTATTTATGTATAATAACATTGAGAGAAGTAAGCCTCTTACTGAGAGGACAGGAGAGGCATAAGAAGAGAAGTGGCTAAGGAGAAGCCTTACTAAATATGACAAAAACCTTGTGAACTTAGTCTTGAACAGATGAGCAATGATGACATGGTTAGTGGTGCTGAATTGTAACTTGAGGAAGAGACATGAAGGTGTTTGGAATATCTTGGTGTTTCCTAGGATACAAGGTGTTGCTCAGCTGCACAATGACAATGACCTGTTGGGCAATCTTTGTTCATTCTTGCATTTTAACCTTGGCTTTTTATTGTACTCCCTTTCTTTTCAGCACTGCTGCAGGTTGAACACAAATAAGGTTTTGAAGGGAATTTAACTGAAGAACAGCTGCATGCATTATCTATCTTGTGCATTCAGCCTTTTGAATTTTCTTCCTAATCTGAGGTTTGGTTTGCCTGTGCTCATCCTGCTTTCAAATGCATCTTAAATGATATGACTCTTAGTTGTTCTCCAGTGTTTGATAGCTTCATGCTTTGTGAAATTTTGTTTCACAATTCACCACTGCAATTAGTTGCTAATATTTGGGTACCTTAAGATAAAACCGCTTTAAATGAATGTGAGCCAGCCATTCTGTGTTATGAAGAATGATGCAGAAATGTAAAGATGTGCAAAGCCCCATGTCTGGCCAGTGTCAGGTGAGCACTGTGCTGAACTGAGAGACCCTGCAGCTCATTTTGTGAGGTGTTTGTACAGGTTTAAATGATGTTGTGATGTGATATGCAGCTCATGCTGCTGCAGTTTCCATTTTAAGACAGTTGTCCGTGTTTTCAGCAGTCAGGCCACTTTGCTCTTCCTCATTTACATGTGTTATGCTCTCCAACTTATGTTCTTAAAAATAGATGATTTCATCTTGTTCCTAACTGACTTTTTTTGAAATTGCAACACAGATTTAATGGAGGAAAGCAGGTGCTTTCTGAAGATACACATTTCTATGGAGAAGAGCCATGTAGTATATGAATATCAGCACTTGATATATGTTTGAAAAATAAGTATTTGGAGCTATTTAACGATGTTTCACTCTTAGAGAATATGCTCGTGGATTCTTTCTGTTATGAATTATATATGGAAAACTCTGCTCAGTGGCTATTCAGGGAAATTTGGTGTGAGTAATGTATATGGGGATACATCAGGTCAAAGAGAACATCAGAAATTATTGTCTAAGGTTAATTGAGTATTCAGTGGGTGTTTTTTTTAAGTGGCACTGAAAGTATTATTAGATTTCTTTTTACATATTTTTCAGAAATTACATGAGCAATCTGAAAAAATCAGTCTTTTTGATATGTTTTTTATTGGCAAAAATAGTGTGGAAAAAACTCAAATGAAGTTGCAAAATGTTTTATCATCAAATATGTTTATGCTTTTAAAAAGATTTTGGATAACAATTCTAAACTTTTTATGTAATATTACAAAGACAAATACATCTGTTGCATTCCACATGATTATTAAACCATAGGGTTTTTTCAGTTGGATGCTAAATTTTGTCTTTGATTTAGCAGTAAAAATATTTTGTAAATAAACAGAAATGCTGGAGGGTGAATTCTTTCTTCTTCATGCACGCAGGTGTGCCAGGAACATTTATAACTGGAAATTACAGGAATGGGAAGAAAATTTGGCTTAGTTTTTTTAACTGACTGTTTAGAAATCAGTCTGTCTTTGTATTATTCCTCCAGTATTGTGGTTGGAGGATATCCTAAAATATGGCAATTCTTAGAGTAAACCTGCTATATATGTTACTTCTGTCAGCTCTGGGAAGACCATAATTTCCAGTAGGTGCCTTAATATACACTTACCTGAACTGGAAGGGCAAGAAATAGAGAAAAAAAATTATGATAATTAATAGGAAATTAACAGTATTGCCTTCACATCTTTCATTTTTCTAATACTTCATACCAGTGTTCCCAGAGCCCTGTTATGTTTCAATGTTTCATTTAAAATTCCCAGAGCCAGAATGAAAGAACTAGAAATAATCATTTGCTATAATAGAGCAAAAGGAAGAAAAACACATGTCTAATATATTTTTATTTATGTGGGTGTCCAAATGGTGGAAAGAGTTCAAGCCTACTTATGTTTTCTCTCAGAAAAATGGTGGATTAAAGTATGCCATGGCAGAGAAACATGGTAGAACTGCTGGATTCCTGTGGAGTTCAGCTCCGTGACGCTCTGTCACTCAAGTTCACAAGGTGCTCTCAGAAACACTTCCTTGCAATGCTCCCTACCATATAAACTTGGCTGCAGTGATTGCTTCACTTCCCCTTGATCTCCTGCTGCTGCCCCCCTTCTTTCACTATCTAGGAATTCTTATCAGGCTTGGAGAATAAAGTACTCTGATATATGAGCTTGTGGAGGGTGCGTAGTATTTGTCAGCCTTCTCACACAGGATAGATAAAATATGGTGCTGTAATGCTGTTGAGGAAATTGGATGGGCTTTTTACAGAAATGTCTCTCAAAAGTAATTTTTCATCTTCCTTATGATGTTTTATACCATGTAAGCCAGCTGAACAGAATTCTGTGCAGGATGAAGGGGTGGGCCATTAGAGACAAGCCCTTGCCAGCATTTCTCTAAATGAGTTGTGTGCTCCAGTCCAAAAACAAGTATGTATCAGTAGAACCAATGAATGAAGCTGTGCATTTAAAAATATTAAGGTGTAATATAATTAAGAATTCTATTATTTTGTCTGTGTGCAAGTACACAGTCTGTGGAACAGTGGCCTGTAGCTGGAGATTTTGAATCTCTTGGAATGAAGGGTTTTACGTTTTGCTGATTTCAATGTCTTTCAGAATAGGCATTTTTCTCAAGGGTAATTCAAGACAATTATGTATCTGTATCTACAACCTAACATCTTTTTCCTACTGCCCATTTTCTTATAGTTGATAAGGTAGTCTAAAGGCATTAAAATTTTCAAGGTGAACACAAAACACAGCTGATGTGATCAAACAGCAGCTTTTCCCAGACTTTCATGCCTGCTTTCCTTCTTAGTGCATAACAGTACCCAAAACCCCACAACCTGGGAGCTGTGTTCAACAAAATGCAAGGGAACTGAGGAAGTTTGCACTTGTTATACCTTGTCCTTAGCCCTCAGGTAGCATTGGTTGCAATTTTTGGTGTATTCATAAATAGTATTTTGCATTAACTTACTTAACTTACTATGCATATTGTTGTACAGCTTAATTTACTTCAGTGGTAAGAATTGGTTGGGGTGTTTTAATTCTTTCTGCAAGAATATATATATATATATTTAAGTTCCCCAGCAACAGAAGATGGGGTATTAAATAAGTTTTAAGATGGTGATAGATCTTAAAGATTTTTAAGAGATTCATGTTACCCTCATGATGATGAGCATATTATTTTTTGCCATAGTCAAATTACTACACTTTATATATATATAGATAGATAGATGTTTCTTTTTCGTATGTACTAACTTGACTGACTAAAGAGTTTGCATGCAGATAGCGCACTCAAAAATTCCTCTCCAAGTAGATTATCCAGTAAAGTTAACTTGTAAATAAATTCAAGCAATATGGCAATTTATTGCCAGGAAGCAATTTCTCTGGGAGTCGCAGCTGTTACACTTAAGTAAAAACGGGGGTGGGAAAAAAACCAGGAGAGAGTGAATAAGTAATTCATCTAATTATAGAATGGTTTGGGTTAGAAGAGACTTTAAAGATCACCCAGGTCTAACCCCCCTTCTATTCATCTAGTTTTCTCATCCTGGTCTTGAACACCTGTAGGAATGGAGCATTAATGTCTCTGGGGTAACAGAACCAGAGATTTACCACTCTAGTAATGAAGAATTTCTTCCTAATATATCATTCAAACATTTCAATTTAAAGCCATTCCCCATTGTCCTATCAATACATGCTGTTGTAAAAAATCCTTCTTGAGCTTTTCTGTCAGCTCTGTTTAGGTACTGGAAGGCTGCAATGAGGTCTCTCTGAAGTCTTCTCCAGCCTGAACAACCCCAACTCTCTCAGCCTTTCCTCACAGGAGAGGTGCTCCAGCTCTCTGATCTTTTTGGTGGCCTACTTTGGACTTGTTTCAGCAGGTTCATGTCTCTCTTGTGTTGGGGGCCCCAGAGCTGGATACAGCATTCCAGGTGAAGTCTTTTTTTTTAAATCCCTTTTATAATCCCTGTGGAGTCCTTCTTGTAGAAAGTTTTGGAGAAGATCTGAATCTTGGAAGACTCCTGACCTGAACCAGAATGAAATCCATGAGCTTTCCACCTTACTGTGTGGAGGTCTTTCTGTCTACGTACAGAGGTACAAGAGAACAGGAAAAATGGCTGAAGCTGTGAAAATAGATTGAGACTTCTGTATCCTCTGTAATCTCCTCTTTCCAACACAAAAGGCAAGCTTGCTCTTGCAAGAATTGTTTTATAGTGTTTAACATTATAGTATTGTCTTAAAGCATTGGGAAGACTGGTTGTTATGGAGGATTTCTGACTGCAGAATGAAGAGTTCTGTCCCTCCTTTAAAGCAGCAGCAGTGCTGGGAGGTCAGCCAGTCCAAGCCTCTTCTTGAAGCAAGTTCAACTAAATCAGGCCAACCTGTAGGTCAGTGTGATAAGCAGAGAACTTGAGAGTTAATCCCAGCCTGTTGCTTAAGTTTGCAATTGCATCTTCTCTGAAAATGTTTTTTTCTTTAGTTTTTAGTCTAAATGGTGTTTCTCTTCTTTCCCTTTACATTGCATTTTCAAAGCTTGTATTAGTAAATTTAAGGTAAAATTGTTTGACATTCACTCTTCCAAAATACTTCTGCGATTGTGCAACAGGGTAATCTTGTGCTTGTATACTGCATACAAAATTCTCTCTAGTCCAGACTGGGGGATTATTGTATACTTATTACCTCTAAGTGTGATCTGGAAATAAGTTGACCCTCTGTGCAGCCCGTGCTGTTCAATATTATCATAAAGTTTCTTTTTCTGCCAATAGGTAGTTCCAAATGCTAAAAGTTAGGCAGCTCTAGCACTTTTTTCTTCTGATGTAAAGGTAAATCAGATAAAGATATTCTGAGAATATCTGCTAAAAGTAGCAAATGAATCATTTAGCACTGTGCTTAGTTTAGGTTTAAGTTTTTGTGGATTCGCTTATTTTGAAAAAAATAATAATTTTTGATAGGCAATGCTGTGTTTCTTCCAATCTTGCTAAATTTACTAAAAGTGGCTCAAGGTGTCAATGCTGCAAGCCAACTGTATTTTTCTTTTTGCTGGAGTAAATAATGGGCTTTTCCAAATCATAGTAGAAAAATAAATACCAGAGAAATAATGCCTTTCCCTGTACTTAACAAATACACACTCATAATCTGAATATAAGTTTACATTATTGGAAATTGCAAAGTTTACCTGTGGGGAATATTAATGATTCATTAGCTTTCAAATTCTCTGGGAAGGGGACAATTTGCCTGGAGTTCTTCTCACAAGAGGCAGAAATCACAGGTGGTCCTTGACTTCTTCAGTGTCCTTATTGCTGTTGTTAGTGATGCCTTAAGATTTTAGCTTTTCTATTTTTCAAATCCTATACTGCATTAGTTCATAGCTCTAAATTCCATATCAAGTGTTACTGTCTTCACATTTTGGTCAGACAAAACAGTCCCTCTGGGCCTGTGATACAAGGACACACCACAGCCTCAGGCCCCAAAAAGCATAAACAAAAGTGATTTGGAGGGAAGTGAACTTCATTACCTGAAGCTGTAATTTGAGAATTAACCCTTGATATATAAATAGATCAAACATATATCTGTCTGAAAAACTTGGGACTATTGTCCATCTTCGGTGTGGCTCCTTTGAGGCTTTTACACTGCCCAAGTGACCTATTGAAGGCCTTTAATAAATACTCACTTTATTCTCTTAACTCTGTCTAGCCTAATCTGTTCTAGGTAGCCACTCCGAGGCATCCTTAGGATGTGATCCAGCTGCAGTGCACTGGTTTTACTCAAACACGGTGGAGAATACAATCTGTGACTAGAAGACAGCTCACATCAGCTCTCAGTGCAGTGTTCATCACTTACCACTACAGCACTTAGAGAGCCAGGGTAGTATCTTCTGTTTCTTCTAGAATTAATCCATGTTCTTTCAAGAGTGATCCTTGAAGATAGGCATTTGAATACTCCCTTAATTAGCAGCTGACTGAATCATTGACAAAAGTCTGGTTTTTTGCATTCTTCTTAAAGAGCTGTTTGATGATGTGTTTATACAGTCTCTAATTGTAGAATTTGTTCATGTAAAGCATCTTTAAAATTTCCCTTGGAAAACTAGATTTGATTAACAGTGACTCAAGGTCTGGCATCGGAAAGCTAAGTAGGATTTACCTTTTCATTAAAACAGTTGGAAGAATGTTACAAAGCAGGTTCCCACAGTGCCTGTCCATCCCATCTGGCTATAGCCCTTGTCCTCTTAATCCTTCACTTTGATAAATGCTCAAAGTCACCTGGTCTCTGCATGTTTCACTCAAAATGATTGCAGTAAGTTTTGTTGTATAAACCCATGTTCTTGTAAATCTGCCTGATGGTGCTCTCATCTCAATTAAAGTCAGGAGACGTTACCAGTAGGAACAGGGCAGGCTGTGGGGAATGGGGCCTTAGCCTGGAAGGGAATCCCAATTAAAACTCTGGCTGCATTTTGTGCCTGATATTAATTATTGATAGGCTGTGGGACACTAGTGCAGAACAGGTGTGGCAAGTTAAATGGTAACTAAAACTGTGCCATTCAAAAGGAAGGGAAAAGAAATTTCCCTTGGACTAGGAGTTAAAAAGTGTGCGTTTTTGCATATTTGCAGTGCTGTACTCTCACCTCCAGCACCACCTGCCTCTATTTTTTCATGCTGGGTGACTGTTGGGAAGAAAATGGGAATTATTTCAGCTGTAGTTATCTGGTTACTAAAAAGCCATTATAAACTTATATTCTATTATTATTTCTTGTGCAAGAGTAAAATTTGCCTATTGTTCTTCCGTCTGCATTCTGACACAGATTTATTGTGCCTTGGAGCAAGTCATCAACCTGCCCTTTGTTTCCATTCCTATACTTGTACAGTAGAAACAACATTCTCATTCCCTAAAATTAGTTTATTTGGCTAGCCTTTTGAAGTGGTTTTGAAGTGACACACAGAAATTGATGCAGACATTAATATGTGTTGCAGAGATGCGTACAAATTATGCCTCAGAGTGTTTCAAATTTGAGCCACTGACCTGTAACGCCATCTAGGAACTTCCAGGTTGGTTTAGTAATGATCCACAATAGAGATTGGAGAAAAAGGCAAACAGGGCTCCCTACTTTTGTTCAGCTGTTACTATTTTGCTGTGTTATTTTAGCTTCCTGTGCATCGTAAGAGTACCAAATGTATTCTCAGATCCACAAAATTGTTTTTCTTAAAGCTTCTGCATTAAACCACATTGTGCCTAACCCTGTTTAGAAACTGCTCAACAATGCATTGCCCCTTATAGAGAATACTGGAGAACTTATGTTGCCAAAGACACAATTTTAACTGGCAATGCTGGGGATCTAAAATCTCCCCAGGTATTGGGAGAATCTTGACTGTCAAACTGGTTATGAGACTATAACCTCTTCATAGAAATGGGCTAGAATGAAAAGGCACTTGATCTAGATCTAAACTGCTTAGCACTTACTGTTTCTTTGAAATATTGGAGACTCTGGTCCAATTAATTAATTTCTGGAAAGGTGTGGAGGAACTTAACAGGCACAGTGAAATAGGCTCTTAGCAATTATCCTTCCACTATGTACTATTATAAAGCAGATTCATTCCTAACTAATTTCAAATGCGAAGTCAGAGCAGGCCTGAGGTATTTATAAATGGGATGAGAAGGAAGTATTACAAAAAAAAAATGCTGTCATGGGCTAAACAACCTAATTTGAATTTTTGGAGTGTTTCAATACAATTCAGAATGAAACTTAATTATAATAATACTAAAATTATTTGCTTTGCTTTTTCAGCAGCAGAGGGCAAAAGAGCTGTTTTAAATGTCGTTCTTCATAGGCACCTTCTTGGGACTGATGGGTTGGAAAAAAGGATGCGGATGGACAGAAACATTGAATGGCAGGTTGAAGAGATAAGGACTTTGTCTCTAAAGCCCTTATTAATTTAAGTATATTATTTTAAACAAGAATGGTAATAGTTTTGGTTCAACTTTGAATAACTGAACTAAAACTATACAAGAAGTGGGCAGCAAGACTGAAAATGCCTAGGAGAAACAAATCATAGCCCTAGAACAGAAAGGCTTTTAGAAATTTCCTGTTGTTGGAGAAGGGCATATAAGAACATGGGCGGGAAATATAGTGGAAAAGAAATACAAGAAATCTCATCTATTCATAAAAATTGAATTTTGGACATCAGTTACATAACCCTGGTGACCCTGGAAATACCTGATTTTATAGAGTCTGTTCTGTGGTATTTAATTTTTTTCATGGTTTTTCCTGGATGAACACTGGCAGGCAGCAATCAGTAATCAGCAGCTGGAAATGTGCTATAACATGTAGACCAAAGCCTGTAGAACCCTTAAATCATAATTTGCCATCTGGTAAAAAATATGTTTTATTTTTTTAGGCGAAAACTACTATGATGTGCAACTTCTGTACTGTGATTCATATGCTGTAAGCAACAATTGAAAGTGACCATGTTTTTGTTTTTTTTTTTTTAAATCTTGAAATTTGAGAATTTTACTTTTTATGGGGTAGTTTATAATATCCACTAAATTGTAATAGTTCCAGAAAGGAGGGATGTTTCTTGATTGACTGTTGGCCATGAGAAATATTGGATGTGAGTAAATGGGAGAAATAATTGTGAGTAAATGGAAAAAATAATGATTTTTCCTAATGAAAAGATAATGACTGTATTTTATTTTTTTTTTAGCCTGTGATAGGTTTAGCAATGATTCATCAAGCTAAAATGTGAAAACACCACAAGTTGATCTATTTCTGGGCAGGATAAATCAAAGAGATTCTAAAGCCAGATTTTGGGTTGATTTGCATACTCTCCCAGCCCCATGAGTTCAGTGAGATCAGAGTTTAAATCAGGTCATCATTTGGACTAGTTTCTGGCTAGTTCATCAGTTATAGACCAGTCTTGTCAGCTGTTACATGGAAAATCTTCTGCTGAGTTTTACATGTTTATGAAAATGCTCAAAGGGCTTCATGATTCCCTAGAAGATTCTTGGAGCTGAGTTGTGAGTCTCTAAATTAACAGGGTGAACACAGCTATTCAAAGTTATCCAAAGAAATGGCTGTATCCTGAACCCCCACTGCTTGATAACACCAAGAGGGAAGGTGATTAATGAGTGGGCTTAGGTTGGAGGTCTCACCCCAGTGCTGGAAATTGGAGTCCTCAAAGCAAAAATCAACATTAGTGAATGATAGAGCAGATGACAGGGTTGTCATCTTAGTGTCAGGAGTGAGTGGTGAGTTCATGAGGTGAGATTTCTCAGATTTTTCTGAGAAATACCAGATTTTTCAATAAATACCAGTGTGAAATCTTCATGGAAACAAAGTCCCATTTTTAATATAAAAACAACTTGACATTTTTCAGTATACTTTTTAATGAGCATTGCTCTGAGCTATGTTATAATGAAATTTGCTTAAAAGTAGAACAGGCTGGTGATACTTGGCAGAACGATGTGGCATATGGTAAAACAGTTGTGATTTATTGGCAAGCACTCTCACTTTTGGAAAGAGTGGCTTTCAGCACAGTGATCTGTATCTTGATATTCAGGTCTTTAAAGGAAAAAAAAAAGACCTGCTGAGAGGTATACATGGGATACTTTGAAAGGCCTTTCAATATGGGTAGGATAGGAAGCTTTCTATTTTGTTCTTTGTTTTACATATGACATCTGACCTTTGCCAAGATCTTTATCCTATTTCTCACCTTTTTTAGAAACATCAAAATACACTGTAGCTTGAAGGTAAGTGAGTATTTTAAACTTGTACATGATGGGATTTCTAGAGCTGGCAGATCCACTTCATTGTAGCTGTTGCATGGATTTACATGCTTATTCTTTGCACTTTAAAATATCCTGCAAAAACTACTGATAAAGTTATGGGTTCCCAATTAGGAGTAGTCTCCAGTTCACATTACAGGTCTTGAGTCTATTTTTATCTAATATGAGTTGTGGGAGGAACCCACACCAAGATGAAGTATTTCTAAACTTCTCCAGAAAAAAACCCCACGATTACCTCAGTAATGCTAAATGCTATAAATTTACAAACATATGGGAAATAGGAAATGAAATGCTAAATGTCCTTTTTCAGGTTCTGTTCTTCATGGCTTGCTGTTCTCTGCATGCATAGTCATAGGTGACAATTCCTGCCAGTAGCCAAGAATTGTGGTGCTGCCACTAATTCTTGGTTCCTCAAAGAAATAATCAGTTCTAACTGCTTGTGGTAGTAGGGGGTTTTTAAACACTGGCTTGCTTTACAGACTTTTTACAGGTGTTGTGTTTTTTTTGTTTTTTTTGTTTTTTTTTTTTTTTTTTTTTTTTTTTTTTTTTTTTTTTGGTTTTTTTTTTTTTTTTTTTTTTTTTTGTGTGGGTTTTTGTTTTTTTTGTTTTTTTTTTTTTTTTTGGTCAGGATTCAGTGTTTTAATAGTGCATAGGTTCTTGAAAAAAGATTATATAAAGCGATTGGATTTTATTTTTTTTCCTAAAGGGTATGGCAAAGCTGAAATCCCCCAGTACACTCAGAGGAGAGGTCTGTTACTAGAGGTGCATATTCCAGGTCACATAGGGGAGGAGTGGAGAAGATTTACAGGAGAAGCTGCAATTACTTTCACAGTTTGGTCAGATGTTAACCCACATTACAGATCTCTGGCTATGACCCAGACTCATGGGCTCATGAGTTATTAGCCTGGTTTGTTTTGGTTTTTTTAATGAAAGATTCTTGCTCTTGTGACTGCAGAGCATGAAAAAAAATGCTCTGAAGAGTAACTTAGAGGGCGGAACTTCTGTGAGGCAAATGCCCTTTCAATTAGGGGGCACGGCTACAAGCTGGGTCAATTATCCTGGTCTGCAGGCGAGTGTATGGAGGGGTGGGGTCTGGCAAGAGTCAAGGAGACAGGTAAAGTCAAGTCTGAAATGTCCTCATTTGAACTGGCTGCTTTGTAACTAATTAATTACTCTGGACTAGGACGGAAGCAGCACTATAAACCAAGCTTTCACTGTCAAACACATTCAGTCCCACCCTCCCTTTTTCACAGAACTAGGAGTGACTTGTTCAGAATTGAGTGTGTTTTGACTTGGTAATGCACTGGGAAATCCTAACAGTTTTGTTTGTTTGTTTTATAGGAATTATCTTATATTGCAGTACACCAAATACGTAATTACTGAGATTTGCTAAATACCCTTATTGTTACATCCTCTAAAGTTTTCTTTAGAGTTTAAATTATTTTCTGAGGCTTTTTAAGGAAGTAAAACAATTAATAACTTTTTTCCTCCTACAAATACTCAGTCGTTATTCTGTTGTGTTTGTGTGTGCGTATACATGTTTATATATGTATTGCTGCTCTTTGGGTTGTTTAGATGTAATTGAGGGGTGTCTGTGCCAAAACCTCAATTAATGGTTGCCTTATTTGTGGTTTTTGACCAGCATGCAGGAAGTGTCTTAATTTTTCTTTTTCCCCTCGAGTGTGAGCAGCAAGAGGGGTTTCCAATTAGTGAAATTTATAGGTTAGTTATGAATCATCTCCTGAAATCAGCTCCATGAATTGAGTCATTAGTACTGGATGTTTTCCACTTGGGTCTTATGAATTTCTGCTTAGAGTTTGGCAGGAATACTGTGTTTGATGTCCAGATGCAGTTTTTCAGGGTGGGCACACTCTAAACCTTGAATGAAAGGGCTCAGTCATGATGTGACTTTCAATGACATGTGTTGAGCACTGGGCTTTAGGGCTCTGCAAGTTGGTAAGGTGATATTTCACTGACAGATAAAAAGGTAACTCTGTGCAGAGGTTTTTTTTTTCTACATGTGCAGCAAGTGTTTTTGGACAGTGATGACATCATTTTATTTTAGGTTAATCTGGCTGAGGACAGTGAGGAAGGTTTGCTCTGCATGCTGTGCACTCTATGAGCAAGAGGTGGTTTCTGTCCAAAAGAATTCCTAGCCTGTAGCAGGTGTCCTGGTCCTGTTACTGGCACTCCCAGTTAAATGTTAGATTTGGCAGTGGTAGTGCCCAGCAAAATGAAGTAGCTGATAATGTCTTGATAGTATGCGATCATTGATAATTTTTGATTATCCTGCTTTAATAGGTGAAATAAAGATTATAAAGGTTTAGGATTTTGTTGTTTTGAGGGTTTTTAATTAGAACAAAATTTTTTTCTGGTTTTGTTGTAGGTTTGATAGTTGTTAGTTCTTTTAACTATCCATAATTTACCTTGATTTTCTTTTTAGAAGCTCTCCTTATACATAAAGCCCCTAGAAAATATCAAAAACATCTCATCTGAGAGAGATGTTAAACTGTATTGAACTTTAACCATGCCTTTAATACAAATAGAAACAACTCCTTAGTTTTTAAATATAAGCATAAAAGCTGAAAAATTATGCAACTAAATAGCACCGTGAATAAGCCGTGGATTTAAGAAAAAACTTCTTGCGATCCCTAACTCAAAAAAAAGCCACACAAAATTGTTTATGCCGCCTGATAATAATCCTCACCTGTAGAACATCACTGAGAATAACTCTAGGTATACCTGACACCATATTGTGAAAAATAAACCAGCCCAAATCCTATGTTTAGATTATTTTTATGCATATTATTTCTGTCCATAGTGGGATGAAATGAATGATGGATGAGAACAACATTTTTATCTGCTTAAATCCTAGCATTAATTTATTTGTTGCAGAAGAATCATGTAAGTACTGAAGTATTTTCTTATCAACATGGAAACTTGCAGCTTATCTTACTGCATAACATGTAGAAACAGAAAAATGTATTTTAAAGTCAAGCTACTTGCTGACAGAGACACAAGGGCTGGGATAACAAGAATCCTTCCAACAGTGATGTGAATTGTCAAATGCCTCATTTATAAAATGGTACCAGATACAGCTTGGCAGCAGAGCTTTTGCTGTCTGCAGAGTACGTCTACCACAACGATGGAGCCTGCCAGACCCCTTCCTGTTCCTATAAAATGCTTAGCAATGGCACAAAGAGCAAGGTAGAAGTTCTTGGTGGGTTTCTATTTAGGATCCTCCTCAAGGAAGTGGTTACCTGAGAAAAATGGAACAGTTTTGGCAGAAGTGATGGGGTGCATTCAACAGTAGCATATTCTGTAGATTTTGAATTTGTACCACCGCCCTCCCTTCTAGCAATTCTAAGAGGTGACTTAACCCTTGGTACAGAGATGAATTGCACCCAAACCTTGCATGGGTATTTAAACTCCTGAGTTCTCACATTGAAAGTAAGAAAAGATTTTCTTCTTTCTCCTCTTTGGTCCATTGTTTCCTATTTGTTTGCATTTTGTTTGTGTTTTATAATAAGACCCAAACTGAAATGTTATAACTACTCCAAATGGAACCAGATACCTCTCTAGGGAGGTGGGAGTGGGGTTTTTCCCTTTTACATTTTATGAAAGAGTAACTAGGATGAAGTGAGAATGAGAGGGAATTCATTACTGGGTCACTTTAAAGTTTTAAGAGTGTCCCTTCTTTTTAGCTGTACTGTGAAAAATTGTCAATGAAATGATAATGATTCCTGTGAAATGTATGTTTCATACCTGTTCTGTCTTATTTAAGTAAAATATTTTAATTTAGTGAATGATAGAATCATACAAGTATTAAAATCATAGAAATATTCTATATTAGAGTTATAGAAATAATTTATTTGTCAAATTCTAATGTTTTAGCCAGCATTTTGATGGTTGCTTTTGATGCAGTATCTGTTCTCTCCCTGCCTCTGTTCTCCCAAAGCAGACTTGCACATGACAAGGCAGCTGCTACAGGGAGAGCACTGATTTCATTGGCAGTGTGTGTAGCAGAGTCAGGATGGGAAATCAAGCTCCAGAAGAGAACAGTTGTTCCTTTTGGGGAGGAAAAAACTACAGCAGCTGTTTGTATTTCAAAGTATGAGCCTATAGAGAAAAGCAGCCTCGGACTTCCAGAAAAAAAAAATGTCTGAGCTGGAGGGAGTGAGGATACATTGCAAATAATTTATGTGAAATATTATTGCTGTTAAGTGGGAAACTTAGTGGGAAATTCAGCATAAATGAACTTGCGGAAAAATTCTAATAATAAGTAGGAAAAATTCTAATAATAAATAGGAAAAATTCTGAAATAAATAGAATCCTTGATACAGAAGGAACCTTTGTGATCCCTCAGCTTTGACCTCTGAAAATGAGGCTACACGCTGTACAAAATCTGTGTTGTATTTACATGTTTTCAATTTATCTGCCATCAATCTCAGAGTATAAGAGAGCAATTTTGGAGACCGCATGACAAAAGGATTCTCATCACTTGTTTAACCTTGGTCAAATGTTCTTTTGAGTCCATTTTCCCTAATCTCTGTATTAGATGCATGCCCTACCATTATGCTTCATGAACTTTGTGATCTTACTGAGTGTCGGGAACTATAAATGTAAAAGAGTTAAGTGGTTAGAAAAGTATGTATTTTGATCTGCAGAAGAACAAAATATTCCAGAGAGCCTGTTTTGAAGAGCCAATAACTTAAGATCTATGCCTTGCTGTCTAATCTTCCTTTCCTACTGAAAGTACTAAGATGTCACTGAAACTGAGGTACTTCAGTGTAATTGCATCATTATTCTCTGCATGCTTAACCAGGATGCTTCTCCTAGAGTGGAGAGGCAGCCTATTAGGAGAAGTTCTGAAAGTTCTGATCTTTTATAAAAATAGTGGAGCTTATTGTATGTAGGCTGAAATGTTAAATATTTTTCTAATGCTATACATGCTTTCTCTCTTTTTTTTTTTTTTTTTTTTTTTAATTCTCATGGGTTTGACTTTGAGAGTTTAATGCAAAATAAAGATGATCTAGTAGTATGCTTCTTGGTATGCAGTCTATTGAGTGAGCCTGAACTGAGCTAGGAAAAGGGATGGAACAGAAGAGTATCTGTGGAAAGACCATAGTCTTGCTGTGGCTGTTGTAGCATTCAGAAAGCTGATATTGAAAGATGTGAGTATTGAGTATCTGTGCAGGCTCTCCTGTTTTGTGAATGGGTGAGGTTAGATGAGGCCTTAGGAGATTTATAGTATTCAGCCCTTTTGCTCAAGCAGAATCACCTAAAGCTGGTTGCTTAGGTCTTTGTCCAGATAGTTTTTTGAGTATCTCCAAGGATAGAGACTTTAAAACCTGTCTGGGCTGCCTAGTCACCCTCACAGTAAAAGTTTCTTGATGTTCAGAGAGCACCTCCTCTATTCCAGTTTATGTCCATTCCCTCTGGTCCTGTCACTGACCATCACTGAAAAGAACCTATTGGCTTTATTTGCTTGTCCTTAGAAAGTGGGTCCCTCTTGCAAATTGTTGCTTTTGTTTTAAAATATATAGATATTAGCCTTTGCACAGTGCATACCCATTTATCACTGAGGTGTGAATCTAAACAAGAAATCACTTGTATTACAAGTATGCATTTCTTCTTGCCTATAAAGCCTGTGTGTTTTAAGCAAATGTAGTGGTTTAGTACTGGTTGGGTGTTATCCATTCATTTTCCAAGTAGTACTGTTAGAGAGAATCAAAGGCTGAAATTACACATATATATTTTAAAAGTTTGCATATACATGCATAACTGTAGTAAAATTAAGCCAAATGGTTTCGTTTCAATGTTCTGAGAAACAGGAATAGCTGAAGAGCTGTGGGTCCTCATAGGACCTCTGTACTGCCAGTTGGTATTTGAGCAGTGTACAGGCTTCAAAGCTGAGCCCCAGTACTCACTTACTGAAAAAGGGGAAAGGTGCCTCAGCTGTGGTGTCCATAGTAAATTTCAATTTCTGTTGTGGCTGAGCGATGCACATGGTGTGTCATCTTTGGTGCTACTCTTAGGAGATTCCACCTGAAGTTACATAAAGTTGGGGGGCTCAGCAGTGGATTTTTAGCTTAATTTGCTTTGGGGATAATTACTCTTGCCGGTTCTCTGAAAGAAACTATGTGACTGAGGGAAATCACACTTCCTCCTCACCCCTAAGAAAGCTCAGTCTTTGATTGGTGTCCTGGTTTAGGGCAAATGTGGGAGAAAACCCCTGAATGGGGTCCCTCTGGAGAACAAACCCAATCAACCTCTCCCCCCCAGCTGGTCTGGGAAAGAATTTCCTAGGAGAAAAGGGGAAAAAACTATTTATTTAACAAACAAAGTGCCCACAAGCACAAAAAGTGCTTGAAACAATAAAATTTTTTGTTTTTCTGAAGTGAGATGGCAGATTCAGAAAGTCCATGCTGGGGATTGCTCAGCTCGCTCAGTCTCTTATCAGTCCCTCCAGTGCTGGCAAATGCCGTCCTGGGGCCACAGGTGTGAGATCTGGGTGTCTCTCAAAAAAAAAAAAAAAAAAAAAAAAAAAAAAAAAAAAAAAAAGGGGGGAAAAAAGAAAAATCAGTCAGGAGAGCTTCTCTGCCTCAGCTAGCTAAAACTAACTAAGAGCAAAGCAGATCCCTGTGCTGCTGTCTGTCTATGCCTCCAACAAACACCATCCGGAGCAGGAAAGTGTAGGAGTCAGGCAGTTTTCTCAAAACAAACTGTGTACTTCTTCTTCTCCCTGCTTCACTCTCAGAACCAGTTTTAAAGGCTCAGAACTCAATATACAGCACAAACAGGACAGACAATTGGGGATACAATAATTTTTTTTCCTTGTAGGTGGTATAATACCATGCTTTAGATTTAGGATGAGCATAAGATTGATAACATACTAATAGATTAGTTTTTGTGAAGCAGTCCTTATCTTCAGTCAAGGACTTCTTGGCTTCTCACACCACACCATAACACCACTGAGTGGTTTAGGGGACACAAGAAGCTGGGAGGGGGTTCAGCTTAGACAGCTGACCTAAATTGGCCCAAGGGATATTCCGCAGCATGTGATGTCATGCTGAGTCTATAATCTAGGAGGAGAGCTTGCCAGGGGCTTTTGCTGGGGAACAGGCTGGGCATCTGCCTGTGGGTGGTGAGTAATAGCATTGTGCATCACTTATTTTGTATATTCTAATTATTTTATTGTTATTATAATTTTCACTTTCTTTTTTGGTCCCATTAAGCTGTCTTTATCTGAAACTACAGATTTTATTTTTCCCTCCCCCAGTTCATCCCACTGTGGTGAGGTAGAGAGTGAGTGCAGTGTTTAACTGCCTGCCAGGCTGTACCATGACACTACTAGGAGGAGCCACTAGATTTTTGTGTGTGAGTAGTTAAGGGGAGAAGTTAAAATCCTCTGGCAAATTTTATTGATGAGGAAAGAGAAAGAAAATAAAAGCCTCCTGAGAATTGTAGCATCTTGTCTTTGAATATGGTAAAATAAGGCACTGAAGTAATAGTAAACCTTGAAAAAGAAATATGAGAGGCCCACAGCAGAAGTAGTAGTGGACTCTAAATTAGATCTGGGCAGCTATAATGACATGGTAGTCTATAAAGAAATTCTGAGACTTGTGTTGCTGGAGAAGAAGCTACAAATCTTTGTCATGACTTTAGTTATAAAATACTGATGCTTTAACGCTTTTCAGAAATCTTTGTGTCATCCATAAATGCCAGAATTTGTAGGAAAGATGTTGTATGTGGTTTTCCTACAGATTTTGAGAGAGATTCTGATTTGGTAGACCTAATCTGAAGTCTATGGCTTTCACTGAATAATAATTTTCTCTAGTAGGAGATCTTAACTGTGGGGTTGTGTCATTTTTGGTGCTACTCTTAGGCGATTCCACCCAAAGTTAAATAAAGTAAGATTGATTTTTCCAATGTAATATTTTAAATACCTGTTATTCATAATCATAGAGGGCTTGTTCATAGCTCATTTATTTTATTTATGCTGTCATGGGTGACTTAAAGCTTTTGTTCATGGAGTATGTTGGCCTGTATAATTGAGATAGCTGGAGGATGTAAGAGGTACTTTTGCTGTGTTTCTCAAGAGAACAACAGTTTTGATTAAAACTAACAAACCTAAATACCATATCTTTAAATTAATCCAGAGCAAATTTATAATAGGATTTTCTTTGAATATAATGAAGCCTTTGACTCACAAGTAGTCAATGAGGACAAATATTTTTGTCCTTCTTAAAAAGGCTTTAAAGTTGACTTACGAGCTACCTTCCCAGTGTTGGGTGAATGTAGGTCCAGAGGAGGGCCATGCAAATGGCCAGAGGACTGGAACTCCTCTCCTGTGAAGAAAGTTGGTATTGTTCAGCTTGGGGAAGAGAAGGTTCTGGGGAGACCTTATTGTGGCCTTTCAATGTATATAAAGTTGACTAATGAGAAAGACTGAGACTTTATTGCCAATGTTTATCAAGATAGGATGAGGTGTAATGGTTTTAAACTGAAACGAGATAGATTTGGTTTGGTCATGACGAAGAAGTTTTTTTATTAGTGCAATGAAATACTGTCATAGATTCTCCAGAGGTGTTGTGAATGCCACATTATTGGAGGTATGCAAGATCAGGCTGGGATAGGGACTGTGGCAAGGAGGTTGGACTGCATCTTTAAAGATTCCTCCTAACCCAAACTATTGTATGATATCTAGAAAGGATTTAGGCAACAAGAATGATGTCTTTTTGCCCACTACTGTTGTAGATTCTTTGCTCCCCCTCCCACTTCTTCTTAGCCTTTCTAGACATCGTTCCTGTGCTGACATTAGTCCTGTTTTTCCCAAGATGCCAATGAGAATTATGCTTAGTATTTGATACTTGGTTTGGTTTTATGTGTAAAGTCACCTTTTCAATAAGACTTGGTAGTTGCTGTCTTTATACAGCTTCTTAAAATTGCAAGCTGTTTTTAAGTACTTATGTTTTGTTGTGTTAAAATTACGTATTTGTGATACCTTTGTGGAAATTTACCTGACTATAAGTATTAAGCTATAAAGTTATCCTCTAAGAAAATGGATACCAGAATAACTTTTTTATCTAAATGAGGGATCACAGATTACTTGTTTTTCAAGTTGAAAAGGGCTTAAACACACAGGTAAGGGCAAAACCGAAAAGTTTTAGAAGAAGCGGAATTGAAATGATCAATACTGTGATGGACAGTAGTCTGTGTTGCTCATTATTTCTCTGACATGCCATTTTTCTTGAAACTGTAGGGCTTTTGATTTAAGGGTGTTTTTAGAGGCAAAGTCTTTTTAAACAGCTTGTTAATCTCTAAGACTGGGCATGTCTCTCTCCTTTCTTCCCTTCTTGGCACTTGCAGAGTGCTTCTTTGTTTGAAGTTTTCATAAGAAAAGCATGTGGTTGCTTTGTAAGCAGGTGGAGAAAGGGGAAGAATTTTCTTCAGTGTGGTAGGTTTGTACTCACATCTGCAAAAATTGCAGTTGGTTTGGAGACCAGCAACTGGCACAAGGGCACAAAATTACAAAATTGATCTGCCTTACACAGCAGATCAATTTGTGCTGCTGGAAGATTTATTTCTCTCAGGTCAGTTCTAAGTTTTCCTGTTGATTCAAATAGCTTTGTGTCTTTGCATCCTTTTACAGTTCCTTACTTTATGAGAAACCTCTTTGCTGCCTCTTGGCATGCTTGCCTGTCAGGCCAGAGTGTAGTAGGGGAATGCTCTAACTAGCTACAATTGAGCCACCTCAGGTATCCAAAGCTTCCAGCCATGACAGAATGGATCTCTGCATGATTAATTTACTCCTACCCTCACAGGCTTTGTCAGGCTGCAGTCAGGCTCGTCAGAGAGAGATGATTCATTTCTTCCTTCTGTAGAATCTGGGGCTTACGATACGTCTCTGCTATAGTAAGATGGGTCGTGGTAATAAAAGCAAGGAAGATGAAAAATAGAAAGCCTAAGTTTGAGGAACTGACCTACTCTGGAGGTGTAATGACGCATCTAAGGCTTGGTGGAGAGAGAGAGAAAAGGAGTCGTGCAATGTCTAATTGGACCCCACTGGGCTACCCTGGCTGCTGTGAGACACACCAGTTGGAGTTTGTGGTGCAGAAT
This sequence comes from Zosterops lateralis, assembly GCF_965231275.1. Lineage (NCBI taxonomy): Eukaryota > Metazoa > Chordata > Aves > Passeriformes > Zosteropidae > Zosterops > Zosterops lateralis. The sequence goes on from NW_028154299.1 coordinate 21,187, forward strand.
ACCAAGTTCTTGGTCCCTTACTCTTCAGGAAGGATGTTTCTGTTGTGAAACTTAGGAGTCTCATCTCAAATACCTGGATATTATTTAGAAGCATTGTCAGTTTAGACAATTTCTTAGACTGGGACAAGTGAGTGTGGCTTCTCTGCCATCTTTAGAGATGCATAATAATCAATTTTCAAATTTAATTGTGAGATTGCTTTTTAGAATTTCTTGTAAGGAATTATAGAGGGACAAAAATTCGGTGTGTTTAATGTTCCACAAAAATTTGTCAATGT
>NW_028154298.1:0-21124 GCF_965231275.1 Zosterops lateralis
GAATGTGGGAAGAGCTTCAGAGACAGCACTGGGCTGCTCCAGCACCATATGATCCACACTGGGGAACGGCCCTACACCTGCCTGGAATGTGGGAAGAGCTTTGGATGGAGCTCTGACCTGAGAAAACACCAGCGCATCCACACCGGGGAGAGGCCCTACGAGTGTCCTGAGTGTGGGAAGAGGTTTCGGGTCAGCTCCCATCTCCTCACCCATCAGCGGATTCACACAGAGGAGAGGCCCTTCCGCTGCCCCGACTGTGGGAAGGGCTTCAAGCAAAACTCCAACCTCACTGTGCACCAGCGCATCCACACCGGGGAGAGGCCCTACGAGTGTCCTGAGTGTGGGAAGGATTTCTCACAGAGCTCAGTCTTGACCAGACACCAACAGAGGCACCATAAGGGAAGCCCCGCGAGTGCCCCGAGTGCGGGAAGAGCTTCATGCGCTGCTCCAGCTCCATCCCCCATGGGAGGATCAGCGTTGGATGATCCCCAGTGACCCCGTTGGGCAGAGCCCTGGTGATCCGTGGTCCTGGTGATCCGTGTTGGGAAGACACCTGGCTCGGGGGGGGATCCACTGGTTCCTGTCTCCCTGTGGGCACCTGGATGAACACGGGGACAGGAACATCCATTGGGACACAGACGGACATTGGGAATTCCTTGGGGGGAGCAGACTTGTTGTCTTTCAACCCCAGAAAATCTTTTGTGTTCAATTCTGTCTTCTGGGGGTATGGGGAGACAGATATAGTGCTAAGGGCAATCCTGCCCCTATATATTGCAGCTGTGTTAATTACTGAAGAGTGAGAACAGCCTTGCCCTCACAGCTATGGGTGTGATACAAAAGTGAGTTAGTTGGTAGAGAGTCAGTTGGCATCTGCTGGCCGTGCTGTGAGGAGGAAGGGACAGGAGGCTGGGCAAGGGACAGATAAGGTGAGCCACTGCATGAGGGACAGACAGGGTTCAGTGGCTTTTCTAGGGACAGGAAGCAGTGAGCTGGAACTGCCGAAGAAAGAGAGAAGAAGGAGAAAAAGAGCCTGAGCTGTGTGGAGCTGCCTGGAGGATTGCTACATAGAAAAGGTATGAAGAACTTCTAGATAACAAGGTGCTGATACTTGAAGGCCTCTGAAGTTTTTGTTGAAGCACTCTGAGTTCATGGCCGTCTCAATTCCAACATGGGGGCATCAATAAATACTGGATAGTCTTGGAGGTGTTTTCCAACCTCAGGGATTCCATGATTTTGATTTCCTATTGCCCAAGAGTGTCTTCCACAGCCAAATGGTGATGATCTGGGGCAAAGACCAAGATTTTGGAGATTGCGGTGGAAACCCCTCCAAAAATGGTACTTCCCTCCCATCTAAGCATGTGGATCCTCAGCTGGCCCAGACAGGGAAATCCTTTTCTTTTGGCCTTCATTTGCTTTTCCTTTATCTTCATTTAAAATATCCAACACTGTGGTAAAAATAAAGACATGGAACTAAGACATGGTTGGGATGACAGGGGACATGGACATGGAGAGTGACATGGGGACACATGGATATTTGGGGGGTACATGGTCATTCATGGGGACACGGGGGGAACACGGGTACAGATGAGGACGTGGGGGACAATGACAGGGATGGAAACATTGTGGGGAGACAGCCACGGGTGAGGACAGGGTGGGACACGGCCAGTGACATGTGGGGACATGGCCATGGCCGGTGCCATGGGGGGAACTTGCAGGGGCTGTGGGGGATGCTGGGTTTGAGGGAGTTGAGGGTTCCTGGGAAGGACATGGGGCTTGCTGAGGGCTTTGGGGACCCCAGGCCCAGCGGCTCTGGCTGCGCTGGGAGACCCTGGGGGAGGTTCTGGGGCAGCTGCTCCAGCTGCTCCCCGAGACCAGGGCAAACTTCAAAGCTTTATTGGGAACACTGGGAGCAGCCGGGCGGGGACACAGGGACAGCTCTGGGCACGGGCAGGGGGGACACACGAGGCCCCCAAAATCATCTCGGGGACGGGGACGGAGCGGGGGGTCCCGGCCGGGCCCGAGGCCATGGGGAGGGGCTGCGGCCGCCGGCGGCTCAGGAGCTCTGTGGGCAGAGAAAAGGGGGTGACACCGGGCTGGGGGGCCCCGGGGGGGCACACACGCTCTGGGGGAGGGGGGACACGACCCCCGGCACGCCCCCTGACCTTCTTGCACAGGCAGAGGCCCAGCCCCAGCACCAGGAACACCGAGCCCAACACGAAGCCCCCGATCCCCGTCAGCATCTTGCTGCGGGCGGCGTCCGGCGGCATCTCTGGGGGGTCCAGAGGGGTCAGGACCCCCAAAACCTCTCACAGACACCCCAAGCCCCTCCAAACTCCCTCTCAGTCTCCCTCAGCACACCCAGGAGCTTTCGAAACCTCCTTCCAATCCCTGCCCGCCCTCCCCACCGCCCACCAAGGCCCCTCCTGGCCCCTCTCACCAGCCCACAGCCCCAAACCGCTCGTCCCCCTCCAAAACCCCCCCAAACCCTCTCCCAGTCCCTTCCCAGCCCCTCCACCGCTCCCCCACACCCCTCCCAGTCTCTTCCCAGCACAACCGACCTCAGCCCCAGCCCCGCTTGCCCATCCCCCAGCTCCTCCCAGCCCCTCCAGCCTCACTCCAATCCCTCCCACTTCCACCCGCCGCCCCCAAACTCCCTCCCGGCGCCCACCAGCACCCCCGGGACCCCACACCCCCCTCCCCAGCATCCTCCCGACTCCTGCTCAGCCCTTCCACAGCCCCCAGCCCCTCTCCCAGGTTCAACCAGGATCTCTCCAGTTCCCTCCCACTCGCTCCCAGCACACGCCAGTGCCTCTGCCAGCCCGGCCAGTGGCTCCCCCGTACCCCAGTGGCGCCTCAGGGGCTGCTCCAGGCTGACGTGCTCCACCTGGCACGTGTAGCTGAGCCCGCGCCGGGGCGGCGTTTCCAGCAGCACCAGCAGCTGGTGGCTCCAGTCCCCGTTGGGGACCACGTCGGTGGCCACCACCCGGCCCGACAGCTCCTGCTGGCCCTCGAACCACCTCAGCTGGATGTGGGCGGGGTAGAAATCCATCACGGAGCACAGCAGGCCTCTGGCACTGCCGGCCTGGGAGCTGGAGGGCAGCAGCGAGATGGAAACGCTGGGGGGCACTGGGAGAGAGCGGGGACACACTGGGATCAGCTGGGGGCCGCTGGGAGAGAGAGGGGAGGGGCGGTGTGGGCTTGGGAGGGACTGGGATGGACTGGGAGGGACAGGGAGTGGATTGGGAATAGACAGGGAGAGACTGGGGGACACTGGGGGGGAAATGATAGAGATGGGAGGGGATGGGGGGCACTGGGAGAGGGGGTCAAAGTCTGGCACTGGGAATTAACTGGGAATAAACTGGGAAGGACGGGGAAGAACTGCTATTGGACTAGGAGGGACTGGGAATGGACTGGGGCGGCACTGGGATGAACTGGGAATGGACTGGGATGAACTGGGAATGAAGCGCGCGGCACTGGGAGGCGAGTCCAGCGCGGGGCACTGGGCACTACGGGTCTGCCTGGCAACAGATGAGTCATTAGACAGACGCGCGCCCTGATTGGCTGATCGGCGTCACCCTACGCACGGACAGGATGGACACGCTGGGGGGGCACTGGGAGAGACTGGGATGGACTGGGAGAGAACAGGAGTCCATGGAGGGACAGGAGGCTCCAGGGGATGGTTCCAAGGAGGTCTGAGGGCTCTGGGGTGATTCCCAGGGAGGTTTTGAGGCGCTCCAGGGTCATTCCCAGGGCAGGGCCCGAGGGGACACGCTCTGCCCCACGCTCACCTCTGCGCTCCACGCTGAACGGGGCATCAATCTCATAGCTGACCCGGCAGAGCAAGTCCACCGCAGTCCGCCTGTTCTCCATGATAATTGGGTTGCTGTTCGCGTACCGGGCCACCTTCTCCCCCCCAGGCCGTGTACCCCACGAAGTGCCCCACGTCGCTGTCGAACATCAGGAACTCCTCCCGGTTGTAGATGTACCTGTCCAAATACTTCACCTTCTCCGTGCCGTTAATGAAGTAACACTCGGACGTAGTCAGATAATGGAACACCCCTGAGTGTGCAGGACACAGGTCAGGGGGTGCTCCCCCAGCACCCCCAGAGCTCCGGGGGCCACCCCGGAACCCCACCCCGCACCCCCTGTGCCCCACGGCCGCCCCGGGACCCTCCTGCCCGCGCTGCCGCTTCCTCTGTAACACCCTTCCCCCATTTCCCCTTTTACATCCCCTCCAGCCACCACCCATATCAACTTTGGGGTCCCATTCCCCGCTTTTGCACGTTTCCAAATTTTTAAAACACTATTTCCCGTATTCCGAGCCCCCTCCCGCTCAGTTTTGGGGTCCCACCCTCCCCCTTTGCCCCCTTCTCCCCCCCTGCCCCACCGCCCCCCGCTCACCCGAGAGCTCCGCGCCCGCAGCCGGGGCCGCTCCCAGCACCACCAGTGCCCCCAGTACGGCCCCGGCTGCCGCCCCTCGCCCCATGGCCAGCGCCGGGAGGCGCCGCCAGCCCCAAACAGCCGCTCGGAAATGGGGGCAAGAGCGCAGAGCAGCGCAGGGTTATTAGCTAAGCCTTCCGTGATTGGTCGGGCGTGGTTTCTGGACGCCCTTTCATTGGCTGACATTTTTTTCGACTCGCTCCGATTGGCTCGAGGTGTTTATTGCGCGGTCCCATTGGCCGGATCAGGGTTCAGTTTTGGACCCGTTTTTCAGAAGCTTTACCCGGCAACTGATGAGTCACCAGCAATACGCACTCTGATTAGCTGGAATTTCTCCAGGCTCTGTTTTTTTGCGGCGTCTTGCTGTCAAGTCCCGACCCGCAGCGACGCCGCGCTCCCATTGGCTGAGCGCTTTTTGGGGCGCTGCTCCCCCACTCCCGCTCCCCCCAGTTCCCGCCGCTTTTCTGGCACCGGCACCGGCCCTTCCCAGTTTCCCGGGATCCCGAGTGTTGGAGTCCAGGGCATCCCTCTGAGAGCCCGGGGAAGTCACAGACCTCGGTAGAGAGGCCTGGGACCCGAGAAAGAGGGTCTGGGGTCTGTGCAGGGGGGTCTGGGGTCTGTGCAGGGGGGTCTGGGGTCTGTGCAGGGGGGTTTGCCTGGCACAGTGCCCAGGAAGACAAAATCTTTGATTCTGGTCCATGTGAAAATCATCTAACACAGAGAAGAATTGCAAGTCACAAAGGTGTTACTGAGAGTGGTGTAGTTATCACCGTGCAGAAGATTTTGTAGTTTTGGGTTTTTAGAATGGAGATGCAAAGGGACAAGATGGTCATTTTAGGGCGGTGCCCTGGGTTCTTCTCCTTCTCCCTTGGCATCCATTGTCTGCAGTGACGTGGGCACAAAGTAGTTTCAGTGGATTGGATCAGAGTAGACATGACCCTGTTAGTGCAGGTGATAGACATTGGCACAGAATTGTAAACAATGGGTACGGAGTGATCTGTATAAGAGGCAGCGACCTCCCATCACAGGGGGAGTCACCTCGTGTCCAGGCTGCTGAGAACACCTTGGGGGACACACAGAATTGTAAGATAAAAACTAATAAAAAATGCGAGAAACCAGAAAACCAAGACCTTGAGGCTCCTCATCCTTCTTGCGCCGACCAGAGAACACCGAACACAGAGACATATAATCAGACCCTAAAATTCTTCAGCGGTCGAGGAGGGAAAATCACTCCCTCGAGCCCACACGGATCACCAAGCCTTGGAATCTTGGGCAGAAAAAACAGATTAAACCCGAGAATTGGCGTCCCTGGGTGGGCTCGAACCACCAACCTTTCGGTTAACGGCCGGAAAAGCCAAACAAGATGGAACTCTATTAACCCATTGACTAAAAATACATTCATTAAATTATCATTTCTGTTACTTTATCCCTCTTGATTAAGTCTCAGATGATTTTCCATTGCTTGTTAATTTAGATTAAGAATGTTCTTCTCGGTTTGTAAATTATTAAATCACATTCCTGAGAATCCCCTCGTTATGAGTTACCCAACACGCCTTTTACCCAATTCACACACGGGGTGTTGTCAGCGCTCCCGTTCTGAGGAGGCCGGAACTTGATGTTCCCCCCTTGTGTCAACCCCTCCCTTGACCCAAACCCCAAACTCCACCCCTGCAACGCCCCATAAAAACCCCACCACCCGCCCTTTGGGGGGTCTTTAATCCGTGTCCCCCTCCTCATCCCCGGGGGGAACAAATGGATTTTGGAGCTTCACAACCCAGAGCCCGGTCAGGTTTGTTCCCCCGCCGGCGGCAGCAGCTGCGACCCCCCTGAACATGCTGAACTCTGGAGCCCTGGGGGGCTGCCCCAAGGCCCCCCCAGAGCCTTGGGGTGACACGGGGGGGACACACGGGGGTCCCCATTCCCGATCCAGCCCGGGGCCGCCTCTGCCCCCCCAATCACAGCCCCCCCCAAGTCCCTCCCCAGAGCCCCCCACAAACCCCACCGGGCACAACTGGGAAGCTTTATTGGGAACACTGGGAGCAGCCGGGCGGGGACACAGGGACAGCTCTGGGCACGGGCAGGGGGGACACACAAGGCCCCCAAAATCATCTCGGGGACGGAGCGGGGGGTCCCGGCCGGGCCCGAGGCCACGGGGAGGGGCTGCGGCCGCCGGCGGCTCAGGAGCTCTGTGGGCAGAGAAAAGGGGGTGACACCGGGCTGGGGGGCCTGGGGGGGGGCACACACGCTCTGGGGGAGGGGGGACACGACCCCCGGGACCCCCCCTCACCTTCTTGCACAGGCAGAGGCCCAGCCCCAGCGCCAGGAACACCGAGCCCAACACCAAGCCCCCGATCCCCGTCAGCATCTTGCTGCGGGCGGCGTCCGGCGGCATCTCTGGGGGGTCCAGAGGGGTCAGGACCCCCCAAAACCTCTCACCCGCACCCCGAGCCCCTCCAAACTCCCTCCCACTCTCCCCCAGCCCAGTCACCAGCCCCTGAAACCTCCTCCCAATCCCTGCCCGCCCTCCCCGTTATTTCAGTGCCTTCTCTGATTGGCTGAGGAGAGGCCCAGGAGTTGAGAAAAGGATCGGGACAGATCCTGCTCCGAGCACAACAGACCCAGCCTGGGCACAGGGAGTGAATTTGTTACCAACCAAACCACAGCAGCACACGGAGAAGGGAAAGAAATCTCTCCAACAGCTTCCCCACACCCAACACGGATCACCAGGACCACGGATCACCAGGGCTCTGCCCAACGGGGTCACTGGGGATCATCCAACGCCGATCCTCCCATGGGGGATGGAGCTGGAGCAGCGCACGAAGCTCTTCCCGCACTTGGGGCACTCGTAGGGCCTCTCCCCGGTGTCGATCACCTGGTGTTTCTTCAGGAAGAAACTGCAGCTGAAACCCTTCCCACATTCCAGGCACTTGTGGGCCTTCTCCCCTCCATGAGGCCTCTCCACCAGCTCTGAGCTCCGCCTGGATCTCCGGCCGCCCTCCTGGCACAGGGCGGCTCTTTCCTCCTCGCAGCTCCCTGGGCTGGGTTTGCAGCCCCTCCTCCTGCGGGATCTCTGGGGCTTTTCCTCCTTCTCCATCTGGCCAAGGCTTGGCAATGACAAATCCTGGTTTGGAGAAAAAAACAAGGGGTGAGTGCTTCGGGATGGGGGTTTCTACTGCCCAAGTCCATCTCAGGATGTCACCGGGCATTCTGTGTCCATCAAACTCTTCAAGCTACCAAGATTCAGCCCAAAAATCCCTCCCAAGAGTTCCCCCTCTCTGATCTCCACATTTTGGTGTATCAGGGGTCCCCCTTCCCTGGGCCGATGGGGGTCCCGTGGTTCCTGCTGTCCCCCCTCTCCAGGATCTCGCTTAGGGATGATCTGGTGATCCCACACCAGCCCACGCTCTGCCGGCAGCAACCACCTGCACCCCTCCCCAGGGCCCAAGAGAAAACCCCAAGCCGTCGTGGACCCCCATGATCTGCCAAGGGGCATTTGTGGTTCAGCTTTGCGGTCCCCCAAGGTCTGAATATCCACAACCCCCAGAAAAACCTCCAGGGACCCCCCGGGATATTTGGGGGGGGCTCCCCACCCACGCTCACCAGCCGGCACCGAGCGCCACGCGGGGCCACCGAGGACAGCCCGGAGCTGCGGGGACAGAGGTGACAGGAGATCACCCAGCCCCGCACCAACAAGGCAGAACTCTGTAGGTTTGGGCTGGTTTGTCCCCAAAAGCAGCTCAGAGCCCGGCAGCCCCCAGGGTTCAAGGATTAGTGGGAGTTTTCCCGGTGGAATTGCTCCATGGCAGGAATTAAACCCTTTATTTAGTGGCCAGACTTTAGGATCTTCCAGATCTTTTCTAACCTAAACAGTTCTGACTCTTCTGCTGGTTTTTCCCCATGGGGTAACCGAAAGTGGAGTCAGCAGGAAAAAGCACGAGGCACAAGTGTAGCAGAAAGACACAAAGCAGGAGCCCCACAAGCACAGGGAAAACGCCCCAGGAACAGCAAGGCCTGGATCAGGATATCTAAAGGCACCGCAGCCCTTCAGCATCCCAGGTCTCCTTCGAGCAGAGCAGCTGGGGCTCATTTGGAGCTTTCACGGCGAGCACGGACCCTTTGGAAGAAGCAGCTCCTGGAAATCACGTTTGGTGTGGAGTTCAGTTTTCCCGGTTCAGCCCCTGCACACAGGGATGAGGCTCAAACGGCCGAGCTGGGCCATGTCAGGGCTGAAAAGTCATCCTGCAAAGCCGGGGTTTGATCCTGGCAGGGCTGAAGGGGAGGAGGGAGGTGGAAGAGCAGCGGGTGTTTAACCCCGCGGCAGTGAGTGTGAACCACCGCAGGGGGAGGAATCCCGGGGCAGGAATCGCCCAGGAGAATCCCGGGGGAGGAATTCCGAGGGAGGCATCCCCGGGGCAGGAATCCCGGGCTATGAATTAACTGAGTAATTAATCCCGTTTAATTGAGCCGCGGAACGAAGCGCTCCCGGTGCATCCAAGACATTCAAACCCAAATCCTCCGCCGGGATCCCAAACCACAGCCGGGATCTTATCCCACCCCACAGTCCCTTCCCCTCCCTGCACCACCCCGGGCTTTGCACCACCACAGCCCCTCCAAAGGCCCCCAAAACCCAGCCCGAACCCACAGCCCGGCTCAGGGCGCGACAGCCGCTTCCCGCAGCGCTCCCCGGGGCCGAGATCCAGGCGGGCACTAACGATCTCCGTGGCCATGGTGGGATGGCGGGAGGTCCGGCTGGTCCCGACCCCGCGGGCCGGACCCTCGGAGCCTGGGCGGGGGTCGCTGGCCCGGCCCAGCCCGGCCCCAGGCCAGGGGAGCTGCGCGGAGCCGCCCCCGCGTCCCCGGGCCCGGACGGGCAACACCGAACCTGCCGCAGCCTCTGCCGAAGGAAGCCGGGGAAAGGTTGTTCTCCTCCGGGAATGGGACCCCATCGAGGAGCCTGTGCTGGCCCCACTCCAGATGTGCTTTTCCCAAGGATCAAAAGGCTCCCAATCGTTAATAATGGAAAAGGCCAAACCACCCCAAAATTCGGGTTGTGCAGAGAGAGCTTTGGCCTCACTCCCCTCTGTCCAATGTGCTGATTTGTGGTGGAAAAAAGCCAGGTGGCATTGCAAGGACCGATCGTGGAGTTGTTGAGGTTGGACAGTGTCTCCAAAGCCGTGGAGTTCAGCCCTGCCAAAGCCACCCCTGACTGTGTCCCCAGGTGCCGCATCCTCGGCCCTGTTAAATCTCCCCAGGAATGGGGACTCCCCTCATGCCCTGGGCAGCCTGGGAAGGGCTGGACAACCCTTTCCATGAAGGAATTTTCCCTATTTCCCCCCTCTCGTGGGAGAAGAGCCCAGCCCCACCTGGCTCTGAGCCCCTTTGCAGGTAATTTGAGTGAGAAGGTCCCTCCTGAGCCCCCTTGTCTCCAGGCTGAGCCCCCTCAGCTGCTCCTCTTGAGTTCTCCACACCCTTCCCCAGCTCCATTCCCATCCCTGCACATGCTCCAACTCCTCACTGCCTCTCCTGGAGCTTGAAGCCCACCACTTCATCCCCAAAAAACAGGGAGACTCTTTGGAAATGGGGTTAGAGATGAGCCCTTCAAGGGGAGAGGAGGGGAAATGCTCCAACAGCTCAAGAACTCTGTTTCTCCTGCAATTCCTTGTTTTCACATCACTTCCATGAGACAGCTGCTCCCTTTGGAAAACAGGATGGGACTACAATTGTTGGCACCAGGAAAGCCACAAAACAGCCCCAAATTGCAGGAATTAAAGGTGTTAAGGGTGAGAGGCTCCATTGCTGAATCTGTGTTTAGGGAGATTTGCTCATCTCCCTCTGCAGAGAGGCTGAGAAGCCCTTCCAAGGACCTACAGAAGCATCCAAAATTTGGGAATTTATCCCCATTTAGGAGTAAGTGGCCTGGCTAAGCTGATTCTTTAATTCTGCAATGAGCACCAGCCAACCCAGGGCCCCATTTCTGGCACCTCCCTGCTCTGACCCCTCCATTTCCATCCCCTCGTGAGACAAACATCACCCAAAGCTCTTTTTCCATCCAACAAATGGCTCTGAGGCCCTGCTGGGTAAAAGATGCTCTGTCCCTCCTGAGAGCAGGGATGGCTGCTGTGGTCAGCAGTGTGAAAGCACAGAGGGGGTGGCACAGGGGCATCCTGTGGAAGCTGCCTCAGGTGACTCCAGAGCTGCTGCAGCCGAAGGGATGCTGATCCTAGGAAAGGGCTCCTCAAAGGAGGGGATATGCTCCTCCAACGGCCAGCTCCTCCCTCCCCACAGCCTGATCCCACCTCAGCCCACCTGAGCCAGGGTGACAGGCACATCACAGCTCCTTCCACCTTCCTCTGCTCCTTCAAGGAGGCAGAGAGGTGACACAGCCCCAAGAGTGCCAAGGGAAGGGGGAATGTGGAGACAGAAACTGGAAAGGGCTAGAGAAGAGGGAGGGAAGAGCAGGGCCCTCAAAAACAGTTTCTCCCCAGGCTGGGGAGAACAAGACAAACAGAATCAATGTGGGACCCTCCAGAATTCTCTGCCGTCCCAGCTGAAGCCCTCGCTGGCTGCTCCGGGCTGGACGGGCGCACCGGGAGCGCTGGGAAGGGGCCCCGGCTCGGGGCGCGGCCCCCGGGGCAGCCCCGCGGCAGCTCCAAGGCTCCGCCAGCCGGGATGGAACGTGGCAGGGGGAGCGGGGAAGGGACGGGGCTGCCGGCGCCGAGGGAACACCAGGGACACCGGGGGCGCTTCACAAACATTTAATAGGAAACCCCAAAATTATAAACAATACAAAAACAGCAACAGTGGCACCTTAAAAACAGATGGGGGTCATGCAGAGCCATCCCAAAGAAAGAAGGGATGGAATGGAATTCCACTGAATTGGAATGGACCCACAAGGATTGAGTCACACCCCTAAGGTATTGGTGCCTGTGGGGTCAAATCACACATTGGCATTATTGGCACCTTGCCCCAGCCACAGTCACATTCACATGTTTGTACCTGTTTGTACATTGCACTTGTTTGTTGCCTGTATTCACAGTGTTATACCAGTATAGATATGAAATATCTGTGTATAAATAGTGTTAGAAGAAGGTATATGAAACCTGTTTCCACAGTGTTATATCTACCTATATATACAGGCTTGGTGTATAAATGTGTAGTGCAAGAGAAACAGGATGAGTCCTGGAGTGGCTCCAGGAGGAAGAAACCCCCAGCCCCAGCCCAGGCAGCCACACCTCAGCTTCCACATCACCTCCTCTTCCTGCACGTTCATCTCCTGGAGACCAGGCACTGAGGTGACCCTGAGACAAAATACTGAGATGTTCATGAGATCAGGCACTGAGGTGACCCTGAGGGTCAGTGCAAGGCAGACACTGTGCCTGAGGAAGGACATCCCAGGGTCTGGGAAAGGGCAAAGCTGTGACTGCCCAGCACAGAGAAGGTGCTTTGTCCATCCCCTGTCACAGCCGAGTTTGGGCTCTGCTGCACAGATAGGGCACCAGGTATGAGCAGGGCACACTCCTGAGTTTATTCTCAGCCAGGAAAACACACTCTGCATCGCCCAGGACAGGAACCCTGCAAGGAGGAGCAGAGACAATGCTGGCAACACAGGGGACACATTGTGCTCCCATGCCCCCATTCCCTGCCCACATCCCCCAGGCCCTGCTCGGCTCCCTGGGACTCACGAGGAGTTGAAGCTGCTGCCGTCCTCCCACTGAAGCTGCTGCCCCCGTCTGCGCAGCCCCAGCCAGAGATTGACCTTCCGGCTGGGGCGGGACAGGAACTCCTGGGAAGTGAAGAGACCAGCAGTCAGATCTGCACCCCCAGCCCAGGAGCCCCCCAGGCCCCCCTCGGACACCCCACACCCCCAGCCCCTCACTCACCATTTCCTCATCCCTGAGCACGGCCAGGGAGGCCCCGAGCTCAGAGCACCGAGCCTGACCCTGATCCCAGGTGTGCTGATCCTTCGAGAGGAAGTAGCAGATCCTGCGGTACCCGACCCAGTCATCAGGACAGGCCAGCGGAGTGCCAGGAAAAGCTGCAATGTTTGTTTGTCTTCCCCCTGCAGAGGGAAGAGGAGAAGGTCCAGGATTCCCCTCCACAGGCAATAGGGACCCTGCTGTGCCCCGAGGGGCTGGGCTGAGGCAGCTGCTCCTCCCTTACCTGACAGCACAGCCAAGGCCGGCACCAAAGCCAGGACCAGCATCACGAGCAGAGTCAGCACCAGGGTGACCTTGGGATGGGATCTGAACCTCTCACCTGCAGCAGTAAAGAGTCCATGGCTGTGAGGACGGGGCTGTCCTGAGCACGCCCAGCCCTCACATCCCCCCACCCAACACCCGGGGGACACAGGAGGGATCCCCCATTCTGTGTGCCCCTCACTCAGCTGGCAGCAAGAGAAACAAGGGACAGGGGCACAGCCAGGGCCAGGGCACAGCCGGGGCCAGAAGAACTGCCCAGCGCCGGGGGCAGCCGGGGGTGTCGGTCCCGGCCCCTGCGGGGGCCCAGCAGAGCAGGAGGGCTCTTCCAGAGCCCTGGAAACAGCCACAGCCCTGCCAGCCCTGTGCACCTGTGGGGTGACACTGTCCCCTCCCTACAGGCCACGGCGCTGGCCCTGCACTCACACAGAAACTGGAGGGGTTTCTTCTGTATGTTCTCAGCTTCTGATCCGTTCTGGCATTTCAGGGGCTTCTTCACCCTCCCAGTACTGGAGCGGGGCTCATTCTCCACATCTTCATTCATTGCACACCCACCAGTGGCCCCTTCCTGCTTAGGACAAGTGGCTTCTTGCTCCCCCCTCCGAGCTCCGCCAGTGCCGCCTCACCGGGCTCCGGCCGCTGCCGCCGCTCCCGGGCCCGCACACGCTCCGGAATGCGGAGTGGGACGGAGCTGGATCCTTTCTCGACCCGCGTTCTGAGCAATCCGCGCGTGGAACACGAGGAGAGGCGGGAGACATCAGGTGGAAGGGCGGCTTGGCGCTCTGCACGGAACGGCCCCGGCTGTTTTCCCGAACTCCAGCGGTTTCTCGGGAAAGGTGGCTGAGGAAAGACCCCGGCGCTGTGCCCGGAGGGACATCCCATCCCAGTTTCACATCCGACTTTTCAAATTAGGGAAACAATGGAATAATCACAGGACGGGATCGCGGCAGTTCCGTGCCGCGCGCCAAGCCCGCCCCTCTCCCCCATTGGCCGAGGTCTCCCGCCGCGTCTCCTTCTCGCGCGCTGATTGGTCAGAGCTGGGCTGAGGGACGATCCCGGCCCGCCCACTCCGCCATGCTCGGATCGGCCCCCGGAGCGCGGAGCGACTCTGGAAACCGGGACCGGCCCCGGGAGCGGCGGCAGCGGCCGGAGCCCGGTGAGGCGGCACTGGCGGAGCTCGGAGGCGGCCCCAGCGCAGGTGGGAGCCGCGCTCGGTTCTGCCGGGGCTCGGGGCTGGCTGCGGGCGGAGGGGGCGGCAGGGGGCTCCGGCGGGTTCCTTGTGCCGTGTCGGCGCCGTGTTGCCCGTGGCCTGAGGGCGCTGCGGGAGCGGCTGCCCGCGCTCTCCTTCCCGCCGCTGCCTCGGCAGGAGCCGCTGCCGGAGCAGCGCCGGCTCGTCCCGGTTCCTGTGGGGAGGACGGAGGTGGCCGCCCTGTCCCCGGGGGGGGCTGTGCGGGAAAATTCCCAGAGGTGGCCAGAGGTTTGTGTCCGCACAGGAGCCCGAGGAGTCCTGTAAAAGTGACTTTATTCCTGAACAAAGGGAGAGGCCGTGCGGCCTTTGCCGGGGGGTCTCTCCAATTGTTGTAGGACGCGGCCTCCTTTTTCTCCTGATTTTCCCTCCTGCATCTCCCTGTCCCTTTGCCCCGTGGCGAAGGTCCTTGGAAAGTTCCGACTTCCCGATCCGCCTCCTGCATGTCCTCGTTAATATGCGCCCCCCTTTTGTGTAACATCCGATATTCCCGGCTCTGCTCGGTCTTTGTTCTTCTTCTCCGTGTTCAGGAATTTCGCAGGGCCTTGGCTGAGCACAGTCCGTGTCAATGAGGAACATTTTCTGAAACTGATGGATTCTCCCGTTGCTCCCTTATCTCCCAGTCCCCGGCCCTGTCTCCAAGCAGATTCACTCGTTGACTCTGTTTTTTCTTGCTGGGTCCTCTTTGGTTTTGGGATTTTTGTCAGTGACCTCAATTCTGAGAAAAGCGAATATTCAGTCTTAGAATATTTTTCAAAAGTTCAATAAGGGAAAAACCAGTTCCATGTCCAGCGCTGGATGTTCCTGGCGATCAGCCAAGGGACCCGTGGGTGCGTTAAGACAGTGTTATCTCTGTACTGTTACTTTACTAAGGCACATACATGTTCATGAGTTTCATGCATTATTCAAATATTCTTGGTAGCTTTCATTGTTACAGAAACTTTGCTTTATTTTGGGTTTCTGTTCTGGCTTATCTAAATAACATCCTGTGGATCAGGTCAATATATTTTATTTCTTCTTGTGGCTTCATCCTGTTGTTTCACACTTCCCAGATACTGAACAGGTAACAAATTCTCTAATTCTTCTCCCGTGCTCTGGTTGGTGTCACCCTTATCACTTGGAGAGGTCAGTCAGCAGATGTGGGAAACAACCTAATTGCTTTACACAGTTCTCTCGGTTACAAGAAGTATTTTAACATTTTATATTTTGCTAAGGCCTGTGGTACAATACATTCATCACATAATTATTTCTATAAGCTGTAAGGTGAATACATCAACATAACACTCATCACACTACTATTTCCATGGGCTTTACTGTGCATACTAAAATGAGAAATAAGTTTTATTAGCAAGCAGCTAAAAGAGATTATAAATTCCACTGTACTTGAAATCAATAACCACATATAAAGACTAATGCACAAATGTCAAAGCCAATATTATCGGGTCATTTTTAACAGTTCCTGTCCTTTTGTAGCCGTGTGTGGCTCAGGAGGCCTGGCTGCCACCTGCATCCCCTTGCTCAGCTGTGAATGAGCTGCCCTCAGCAAGGTGTGGTGCAGGGCCCAAAGATGAGAGTTGCTGTAGCACAACAGAGGAGAAAGAGCATTCGTTTAACCCAGGGCTACATCAATTGATCTCTTTTCTCTAATTAAATCATCCCAGACTTGGATTCCCAAGTGATTTCTCTGGGCCTGTGGTAGCACAAACAGCCCAGTGGTCTGATGCTCCCTGTGTGACACAGACAGTGCCAGCACATGTTGGAGTGGGGAGAGGGATGATTCCCCCCACTTGTTGTAGTGAAGTTTTCACACCATTCTCCACTGGCTGTTTCCCTTTGCAGCTGAAGCAATTTGTGTTGCAGAGTCAGATCTCCTCCCTGTGGGCTCTGCCTTTGGCTGTGCCAATTCCATCTGTGCAAGCAGGCAGAGCTTGGGCTGAGGGGCAGAGGGAATCAGCCCAATTCCTCCCGCAGGCAAGAAGAGCCTGGTGCACTGTCCCCACTTTTCCCCAGCAGTGTTATTTTGCATTTCTAAAGCTCCTCTCCTGGCTGCCTGGAATGGAGCTTCTCTTCCAGAGCAGCCACTGAATGACTCACATGTGCCCCCCCACAATCTGCTTTTGTTTTAACTGTTAATTTAACTGTTTAATTCTTTTGCCTGTTTGTGCCTTAAAGGGTCACCTTTAAAGCTTTTCTAGTTTTGCAAAATGCAGCCTAAAGATGAACATCGAAAAACCCAAACCGAAATTTTGCCATCACTAAGAGCCTCACACAAACATAGACAAAAACATTTCAAAGTAATCAAGTTTTATCTACTTTTCCTCCTACGAGTAGGAATTGATTCTCACCCCTGGTCCATATGTAACTGACAATATAAAAGCAGGATTATTATGAGAAATTATTGTGGTGGTGTAATCTTGTCACAGAAACTGCGAGAAAAACAGAATTTGTCCAACAATATTTTCAGTGTTAGGGAGTCAAGGCATTACTTGATTTTGGCCAGGATGTGCAACAGAAATCATTTCATCCACACGTAGCCAGGGTGTGCAGAGGAAATCATTCCATGACACGTGAGTTTTACTGGATTTTTCCTAAACTTTCTACAGTCTGAACCCATAGAAATCCTTTGGTTTGATGTTCATTGCTTCCAAGTCGCTGAGCTCTGAGTATTTGGTTTCCTATTGGAGCCGGATTTCTTTGCCTCTGATGTTAATTAGGTCCCCACTCCTGGATTTCCTCATCAGCCTTTTCCAGACCAGGTGTCTCCAGCTATTCCAGGGCAGTGTCTGGGGCAGATGTTGGTTGCTGTTTGCTGATGGTCGTTGATGTTTTGTTGATGGTCGTTGTCTTTGTGGGTGTCTTTTGGGCTATTCCCAGTCTGCTGAGATGTTAAACTCATCTCTGTTGAGTGGTGTAACATCCTTTAAAAGATAATATTTAAAATTCCTTTCCCAGGGCAAAGGCAAACCAAGCCTGACTAGAGAAATAAGATTTTTTTTAAATTTGAACTTGGTATATTTTGGAGCAGTGTGATCCCATCCAGCCCCGTGTGTGAGTGTGACTGAGAGGCAGAGTGGAATTGTCCCGTTGTGTTCCCCAGCCCCTGTGGCGAGTGCAGGCACAGAAAGGCCTGAAGCTGAAGCAGTGGCAGCAAGGCTGGGCCCCCAGTGTCTGGAGATGGCCCAGGAGGTGCCCAGGCAGACTATTCCAGCAGAGGATCTGTGGGCAGGCACAGGGGCTTCCCCCGCTGTGGAGCCCTGGCTGCTGCTCCGGTGCCTTCAGGGCGGGTCAGTCGTGGCCTCCCATCCTCCTCCTGCAGCCGGGAAGTCCAAATCTCCTTTGGGCCTTCCGAGCCCTTGAGCCCAGGGTGAGGGGTCCCCCCGTGCTGAGCTGTGCTGGGGCTGTTTCTGTGCTCAGGGACACTTGGGATGGGCCACTTGGCCCCCAGTGGTGCTTCTTCCCACTCCTCAGGCAGGGCCCCATGTCCTGGTTGGATGGTGTGAACAGCAAAGTCCCAAGGCAGGGTCTGTGCCAGCCCAGCTTCCAGTGGGAGAGATTTCTCAGGAGACAGGATTCTGGCCACAGGCTGCTTTAAATACACATCCCTTATCTCCAGCCTGCCCTAGGTGGAGAATTGCCAGGGGAAGGAATTCCAAAGATCAATTCCAAGGGAGATAATTGAATATCTGCCCTGGATCTGGCTCTTATTCCTGCCAAAGCCAATGACAAAAGCCCCACCTGTGGCATCTTGGTTTCTGTCAGCAGCTTCCAAAGGTGTTTCTTTATTTCCCCATTCATTCTTTCTACCTGACCTGAGCTCTGGGGGTGCCAGGGGTTGTGGAGGTCCCATTGTGTTCCTAAAGCTGCCAGAACCCCCTGAAGGATCTTTCCTGTAAAATGAGTTCCCCTATTGTAGTTTATTGCTTCCACAATCCTTTCTCTTGGAATTATTTGTTTCAGAAATAGCTTTCTAAGTGATCCAGTAATTACTGAAGAAGTCAGAATTGCTTTTGGCCCCCTGTTGGGTGACATGGTGTCAGCAGGAGATATTTCAGCCTTCCTGCTCAGGGCATTTCAGTCCCAGGCTCTCACAGGCACACACAGCTCTGCCGGTTGAGCTGACCATGTGGGGGGTAACCTGTGCTTTGTCTGATTCCCTTTCCTAAATAACAGCGTGTCTTGTAACTCTTTTCCCTTCTGCTGCCCTTGGAGACCCATCCAGAAACACCTTTTCTCCCTGAGGCCAGGGAATGTCTCATCAATCTCTCCCAGCCTGGCTCTGGAGCTCTGTCACCTCAGTGCAGTCATGGGTTTCTCCCCAGCCCCTGTGCAGGCTGTTCCAACAGGAGGCTGGGTTAAACCCTTCCCCTGTCCTCACTTCGAAATCCTCCTGTGCCACTGAACAAGTTTCCTGCTGGAATAACCCAGCCCTGCTCTTTTGGTTCTCAAAGCCTGAACTTGATGCCAGACTTGGACAACAGGAGATCCTTGTGCTGTCAGTTTTCAGGCCTCAGGTCCCATTCAAGCTGTGGCTGCACAATTCTGCAGACAGTGGGGCCACTCTGGCCACTGGGTTAAACATTTTAGCACAAGAATTCCTTTGGCCTGGCCCTGTTTAACACTCACATACAATTCCAGTTCCTTTTCTGAGTCTGGAGGAGCCATGGCTTGAGCATCAATAATTTTGGGTTTGTTTTTCATTTCTCAAGTTTTCTTCCCTTTCCCATGTCCATCCCATAACGTTGAGGCTGTGTGGGGTTAAAAAGTCATCCAATGTTCTGGCTGGAGCAGAGAATCCTCAATCCAGGTCCTGCAATTCCCTATTAATCCTCAGAATTGTCACAGCTGCTTTTTAGACTTGGGTAACATTTCTGAGATTACAAAGCCCTTCCTTCCCTCCCTTGCAATAGGGTTTTGCTTTTAGACACCACTTGTGCTGTGTAGTAACATCCGTGGACGGCAGGGACAAGGAACTCTGCAGAGCTGAGATATTCTAGAAACACGTGGCTTTATTACAAGGGTGGTGGGTAAAGAGGGCTTTGCCTTCAGCCACCAGCCTGGGCTGGAGGGAAGCCCCGAGAGAGAGAGGGGAGAGAGAGGGTAGAAGAGAGCTCAGGGGTAGAAGTGAGGTAAGAGTGGGGGAAGGGATAAGACAGCAGGGATAAGAGAGAGGGGGCAAGAGCGTGGGGGGAAAGAGCAAGAGAGCAAGAGCAAGAGAGAGGGCACCTTGTTACAATCCATTCTCTCTCTTTTTGTGTTGAATATTCTAATTCACAGTGACCAACCGGTGCAAGATCCAAAACCTACAAACTTTGCATGCAGCCTATGAGAACTACTATATTACCATGTCATTTTATATTCTAAACTCTAAAGACTACTTTTCTTATCTGCTTTTGCCCTGATCCCTTGCAAAGTGGAAAGGCTGCATTCCTGAGTCCTTTTGTTTCTGCCCTTCAACCCATCTCCAGCTAATCACCGTTTTCCTGCCTCCCATGCCTACATGTCAAAGCTGGCTTTCATTTCTATTGCACTCACAGGTTTTTCATCTGCAGTATTTCTTACCAGACAATCATATCCATAAGTCCTTCCTGTCCCATCTTTCCCAACAGTGCTGGTTACTTCAGAGTAATTTGGAGAGGCTGGGAATCTAATTTTCCTCTTTCCCTGGGGCTGCCCACACTTGTGGGTTCACTTCAGCACAGGCCTTGCCAGACATTTGACACAGAGGTACAAGAGAACTGGCCTCTGTATCACCTTTTACAATATTAATTTGCATTCCCAATTTAGCCATCAAAGGCCTTCCCAGTAAATTACAATCACAATGAGGAGCAAATAAAACTTCCTGCATTTCAAACCCATCCTCCACATCTGCTGATAGTGGTTGAATAAAACACAGCCCCTCATCTTTCCCACTTGTCCCCTGGATAATCAAAGACATTTTTGGCCTTTTCCCCCCTTAGGTCTGAGATTGAGAGTGGGTGGAGAGGCCCCTGTGTGTATGAGGAAAGGCCTGGTGTGGATGCAGCCCCAGGCTGAATGTTGTCAAGGGCTCCAGTGTGGTGGGTCCCTGGTGTAATGGGAGCTCTGGCAGCCCTAGGAATCCATGTCCGTGCAGGGCTGGACTTGCTCCTGCTGAGGGTGCTGCTGTGTGTGCTTGCAGGATCCCTGTGGGCTGCAGATGGATCCCTGCTTCCTTGGCAGGGGCTGTTTGGGTGGGCTCTCCCCTGCCGAGGAGGGCAATGCCTGTGCCAGGTGCTTGTGGCCGAGCCCGTCCCCTCGGTGCTGGGGCCCCCTTGGGCCCTGGGCTTCATCCCTCAGGGGCTGTGGAAACTCTGCCATGGCCTTTGCCTTCAGCTTGGCCTTTTCCTGCTCCCTTCTTGCCTTCACCTGCTGTGCCTTTGTGCCCAAGTGCTGCAGGGGCTTCTTGTGCCCCTCGTGCAGCCCCCCTGAGTGCCTGTGGGTGCTCATCCTCTGACAGCTGCTGAGCTTTCTGCACAATCATTCCTTTCTGCAGGGCCCAAACGAGATCCTTCAAAGATGATCTGGATCCTTCCCGGGATAATGCACATTTCCCAGCTCTTCCTTCCTTCCTTCCTTCCTTCCTTCCTTCCTTCCTTCCTTCCTTCCTTCCTTCCTTCCTTGGCGCTGGTGCTTGTGCTGGCCGTGCCCTGCAGAGCCCGTATCCCAGAGCCGGTGCCTGTGGTGCCGCAGTGTCCAAAGGCGGCTCCCCCGGCGGGCAGGGCCGGCAGCTCCACGGGGCCGGGCAGCGGCCGGGGCGTCCCGCAGCCTCCTGGGGGCCGGGGGCCAGTGCCGGCCCTGCCCGGGGGGTGCTGGGGTCAGGCAGCGCCCGGCGCTGAGCCCCGGCTGCCCCACAGCCCCGGCCCGGCCCCGCAGCTCCCCACAGGCCCCCAGCCCGTGCTCCCGGTGCCGCCCCTCTGCGCCCGCTCCTGCCGCTCCCCAGCACAGAGAAACCCCCTGGGATCCTGACCTCCTTGTTTGCCTCTCCTGCCAACCGGGGCTACAAACCATCTGCATCAGCTCCCAGAGTTTGAGCGTTACACCCTGCTTGAAAACGTCCCAGTCCTCAGTATTTTTCTCTTCCTGCTCTTTTCCATCATCCTCTTTCTCACCACAGAGATTCCTCCTGCTGCCTCTTGCCTTAACTGTAATCCTGCACCCTCCCCTTCCCCCTCACCCTTCCCAGCACACCAACACCATCCATCCCCTGCTGTCTAAATCCCTTCTG
>NW_028154297.1:5000-12500 GCF_965231275.1 Zosterops lateralis
ACCCCCGCCGTGGCCCTCCCCGTGACAGGGAGAACCCCGGGAAGATCCGGGCCGCCGGGGGGCCCTCTCCGACGCGACCCGAAAAGCCTCATCGATCAGAAAAGCAGCCGCAGAGAGAAAGGGGCCACGGGCGGGGCCCCCTCTCCCCCAACACGGCCGCGAGTCCTGGGACAACGGCAACGGCAGCCGGCCGCGCGGGCTCGCCCGGCCCGGCTCGGTCGCAGCGGAGGACGAGGCACGGGGGGTGCCGCCACCCACCCGGCGCAGCTGCGGACGACGCTTCCCCTCAGCGAGACAACGGGCGGCACACGGGTTCCCCGCCGCCGGGGAACCCAGCCGAGCGTGCGAGAGGGTGCCACCGACCAACGCCACCACGGGCCACCGGCTTTCGGCCGGCCTCGCAGCGATCGGCTTCCCCCCCCCCCCCCGGAAAAGCCGGGGGGGGGGTCGGCAAAAAAAAAAAAGCACACACAAGCGCGTCAACACGACCCGTGCTAGGCCACGGGGGTCGCGGGCCCGGGGAGAGGTGGGGGAAGGTGGAAAATGAGGCCCGCGCCTCTCTCGTAACGCCGCCCTTCTTTCTCTTCGCTCAGTTCTTTGCCCCACACACCCTCGACCACCGCTTTTTTTCTTTCTCGCTCGGCCTTCGGCTGGCACGGGCCCACGACCCTTTCGTCGCGCACGCTTCTCGGTGCCGCGGCTTAGGGCCACGAGGAAAAAAAAAAAAAAAGAAAACAAGGCCAAGGCGGGCGCCCCCCACTCCGCCCGCCGGCCTAAGAAGCGGACCCGGTTGAAAAAAAGGACCCAGTCCCGCCGGCAACCACGGCAGCCGGGGCAGGCCAGACACCACG
Source organism: Zosterops lateralis (assembly GCF_965231275.1). Classification (NCBI taxonomy): domain Eukaryota; kingdom Metazoa; phylum Chordata; class Aves; order Passeriformes; family Zosteropidae; genus Zosterops; species Zosterops lateralis. The sequence goes on from NW_028154297.1 coordinate 5,852, forward strand.
GGCCGCCCCGGCATAGTGGCTCGACCGCGCCGGTCACGACCGAAGGGAGAGCGGGGCGCCGCCGCCCCGCCCGCGACATTTCCCGGGGCTCTCTCTCTCTGTCGGGTTCCGGTCCGCAGGCCAGGTCGGCCCGGCCGCCGCGGCCGGCCGCCAGCCACACGAAATTCATTCCGCCCGCTCCGCGGGTCCCCGGCTTAAGGCCGAGGAAGGGGGACAACAACAACACACGGCTCGGGAAGGGACGGGGTGCCGCCACCCCGGCCCCAACAACTGGTCGGGCGACTTTCCCGGTCACCGAGCCCCTCGAGCAACCGGCACAGGCCGAGGCAAGGCCGCACGCCCCACGGGACGTCCCCCGCGGCGCTTCCGACACGGACGACACACACGCTGGGCAAACAAGTCGGGAGGAGCGGGGAACGAGGCGCCGCCACCTCGGCGAACCGGGCCCGTCCTCGGGGCTTTCTGGGGGAAAAAGGCCGGGGGAAAGAGGCCTCAGCGGTCTCGATGCCGCAGAGCCCCGGCCGCGCCCACCCTTCAAAAGCCGCCGGCCACCACCGCAAAGCGGACGGACGGGCGGGCCGAAAAAAAAAAAAAAGCACCCGCGCGGCCGAGCGGGGCCTCGGCTTAAGGCCGAGCAGCAAAGGGACGAGGCGCCGCCGCCTCGCCCGACACCATCGTATCTGGCCCGGAGGGAACACAGGGAGGGCCCTCGCCCCCTTCGCGAAACCGGCAGCAGCCGGGCCGGAGCGGGACGCGCTCGCGCGGCTTTTTCTCTCTCGCCATCTCAACTCCTCTGTACCCTTCTTCCCCAGGGCACGACGGGAACCGGAACGGAGCCACGCGACTCGCGTCCCACACCTCGGGCGGCGCTTTCCTTCGCGCCGGCGGCCGCACGCGCGGCCGTCGCCTCTCGGCCCGCTTCGGACACAGGCACGGGACAGCCTGCGGGGATGCGGCCCGTCAACTCGCTCCCACAATACGGACAGACGAGTCCGGGACGGCGGACGCCCGCAAGACGACGAGTGGAACGTGACCGGGGGGGCGCCCTGGCGCACGCCGCCGCCGACCAAGACGTAACCGGAGGCAGCCCAAAACAGCGACCCCTTGGTGAACTTCCAGGCGCGGTGGGGAGAGCCGGTCTACCCGGCCTCCCGCGGCAGTCCACCCAAGTCCCGCCGGAGCGGGGTAGACCTGTTCGCCCCGCGACCGCGGGCCGGCGCAGGACCGCGCCGACCTCTCTGCAGGCGGCCGGCGAGCGCCGCGGCAGGCCCCGGAGCCGGGTAGACCTGACGTCCCCGGGCCGCCCCGGAGCGGGGTAGACCTGTTCGCCCCGCGACCGCGGGCCGCCGCGCCGCCCCGCCGACCTCTCTGTCGAAGGGGTCGGCAAGCGCCGCGGCGGGCCCCGGGGCGGGGTAGACCTGGCGTCCCGGCGCCGACCCGGAGCGGGGTAGACCTGGCGTCCCGGGGCCGCCCCGGAGCGGGGTAGACCTGGCGTCCCGGGGACGCCCCGGAGCGGGGTAGACCTGGCGTCCCGGGGACGCCCCGGAGAGAGGTAGACCTGGCGTCCCGGGGCCGCCCCGGAGAGAGGTAGACCTGGCGTCCCGGGGCCGCCCCGGAGCGGGGTAGACCTGTTCGCCCCGCGACCGCGGGCCGCCGCGGCGCCGCGCCGACCTCTTTGCAGGCGGCCGGCGAGCGCCGCGGCGCCGACCCGGAGCCGGGTAGACCTGCCGTCCCCAGGCCGCGCCCGGAGCGGGGTAGACCTGGCGTCCCGGGGCCGCCCCGGAGAGAGGTAGAGCTGGCGTCCCGGGGCCGCGCCCGGAGCGGGGTAGACCTGGCGTCCCGGGGCCGCGCCCGGAGCGGGGTAGACCTGGCGTCCCGGGGCCGCCCCGGAGCGGGGTAGACCTGGCGTCCCGGGGCCGACCCGGAGCGGGGTAGACCTGGCGTCCCGGGGCCGCCCCGGAGAGAGGTAGACCTGGCGTCCCGGGGCCGCCCCGGAGAGAGGTAGACCTGGCGTCCCGGCGCCGACCCGGAGCGGGGTAGACCTGGCGTCCCGGGGCCGCCCCGGAGAGAGGTAGACCTGGCGTCCCGGGGCCGTCCCGGAGAGAGGTAGACCTGGCGTCCCGGGGCCGCCCCGGAGCGGGGTAGACCTGGCGTCCCCAGGCCGCGCCCGGAGCGGGGTAGACGTGTTCGTCCCGGACTGGGTGGGGGGGCTACCGGTTCACCCTGCCATTTCACGCCGCCAAAGCGCTGCACCTACGCCCCGGGGCCGGCTAGACGAGGCGTCCCGCTGCCACCCCGCAGCCGGAGGAAAGCTCACAGCCTCGTAGCGCCGCCCAGCCGGATGGCTCCAGTGGCCCCCCTCCCGCCCACCCAACCAACCCGCTTTCAAGACCACAACCTATTTTCGACAAAATCCTCGCTCCCCCACCCCCTGCTTTTCATTTGCTCGTTTGGTTTTTTGGGGGGGTTATTTTTGTTGTTGTTGTTGTTGTTGGGTTTTTTGGGGGGGTTTTGGGGGTTTTTTTTTGGTTTGGTTTGGTTTGATTTTTTTTTTTTTTTTTTTTTTTTTTTTTTTTTTTTTTGTTTTGGTTTGGTTTGGTTTGGTTTGGTTTGGTTTGGTTTTTTGAGGGGGTTTTTTTGGTTTTTTTTCATTTCCTGGAAGAACGGCTCTCCCACTCACTCGCAACAAGAAAGGTTTCAGGAAGAAAACGAGCTCGGCAAACCCGAGCTGTTTTCTTTTCGCGCCCGGACCGCTCCCGGCCGAGCTGATTGGGCAGGCTGCGCCCTGCCCTCGGCCCGCTCACGCGCCGAACCACCAAAACGGCGCCCCTTCCCCCACCCCCCCCCCTCCCCCCCCTGCACCAGAACCTATGGGGGAACAGCGGGGAGGGGCAGCAGGGACGGGCGGCCGAACCCGGCGCGGCTCGCCTCGCCTCGCCCCTTCCCCCCACCGACAGGGGCCGTGGCCGGGCGGCCGGCAAGCGGGCGGCCGCTTTCGGGCCGGTTCTTTCACGGTCGGCCGAGGTCTTCGGCCCTCGGCGCGGGGCTAGCGGGCCGCTGGGACCCGAGGCCGCGGCGCCCGGGGCCGGCACGAGGCCGCCGGCCCTCAGCCCGCCTTCACACAGACGGAGACGGACTCCCCCACTCGACACGCTCACATCCCGATGCCGCCCTCTCGGACGGGCCACCCCCCCACTCCGGCCAACAGCGCCACAGACGGGCGCTCGCAGGCACACGCGCACGCACCCATCCACCCACGCATACTCTCGCATGCCCTCTCTCCCCGCCCCCGCCCCTGCCTCGGCTGTCGCGGCCGCCCATCGACGGTTGAGGGCGCCCTGCCCTCCGCCGTCAGCCTCCCTGGCGCTGCCTTCAGCCGTCTCCCGCCCCCCTCAGCGGTTGGGGGCGCCCCGCCCTCCACCGTCAGCCTCCCTGGCGCCACTTTCAAACTTTTCCCGCCCCCGGCTCTTCTCCCGTCAACGAACGCAGTTGGCCCAGCGACAGCGGGGGCAGGGCGAGGAGCAGGGAAAGGGAGCGAGCGAAGTAAAAATCGAGGCCGGGAGCCGGGCCGCCGTCCGTTCGGGCACGGAGGCGGCGGGAACGCCGCCAGCTCCCGAAGACTCTCCTCTTCCCTCCCGGGGACAAGCCGGGCTACCCGGGGTTTGGCGGGCAGGCGGGAAGGCGAGCCGGGGAGAACAGGTCTACCCACAGCTTCCCTAGGCAGGAACCGAGTCCGGCCGCAGACAGCAGGTCTACCCGAGCCGCCAGCGGTCGGGTACCGAGGCCGGCCACGGAGAGCAGGTCTACCTCACGAGTCAGCGGCCGGGAACCGAGTCCGGCCGCGGAGAGCAGGTCTACCCACCGCTTCCCTAGGCAGGAACTAAGTCCGGCCGCGGAGAGCAGGTCTACCCACCGCTTCCCTAGGCAGGAACTAAGTCCGGCCGCGGAGAGCAGGTCTACCCACCGCTTCCCTAGGCAGGAACTAAGTCCGGCCGCGGACAGCAGGTCTACCCACAGCCTCCCTAGGCAGGAACCAAGTCCGGCCGCGGAGAGCAGGTCTACCCACCGCTTCCCTAGGCAGGAACCGAGTCCGGCCGCGGAGACCAGGTCTACCCCGGAAGCGAGGCCGGCCGCGGACAGCAGGTCTACCCACCGCTTCCCTAGGCAGGAACTAAGTAAGTCCGGCCGCGGAGAGCAGGTCTACCCACCGCTTCCCTAGGCAGGAACTAAGTCCGGCCGCGGAGAGCAGGTCTACCCACCGCTTCCCTAGGCAGGAACTAAGTCCGGCCGCGGAGACCAGGTCTACCCACAGCCTCCCTAGGCAGGAACTAAGTCCGGCCGCGGAGAGCAGGTCTACCCACAGCTTCCCTAGGCAGGAACCGAGTCCGGCCGCGGACAGCAGGTCTACCCACAGCCTCCCTAGGCAGGAACTAAGTCCGGCCGCGGACAGCAGGTCTACCCACAGCCTCCCTAGGCAGGAACCAAGTCCGGCCGCGGAGACCAGGTCTACCCACAGCCTCCCTAGGCAGGAACTAAGTCCGGCCGCGGAGAGCAGGTCTACCCACAGCCTCCCTAGGCAGGAACTGAGTCCGGCCGCGGAGAGCAGGTCTACCCACAGCCTCCCTAGGCAGGAACTAAGTCCGGCCGCGGAGACCAGGTCTACCCTCCGCTTCCCTAGGCAGGAACCAAGTCCGGCCGCGGAGACCAGGTCTACCCACAGCCTCCCTAGGAAGGAACTAAGTCCGGCCGCGGAGAGCAGGTCTACCCACCGCTTCCCTAGGCAGGAACTAAGTCCGGCCGCGGAGAGCAGGTCTACCCACCGCTTCCCTAGGCAGGAACTAAGTCCGGCCGCGGAGACCAGGTCTACCCACAGCCTCCCTAGGCAGGAACCGAGTCCGGCCGCGGACAGCAGGTCTACCCACAGCCTCCCTAGGCAGGAACCAAGTCCGGCCGCGGAGACCAGGTCTACCTCGGGAGCCAGCGGCCGGGAACTGAGTCCGGCCGCGGACAGCAGGTCTACCCACAGCCTCCCTAGGCAGGAACCAAGTCCGGCCGCGGAGACCAGGTCTACCCACCGCTTCCCTAGGCAGGAACCGAGTCCGGCCGCGGAGACCAGGTCTACCCCGGAAGCGAGGCCGGCCGCGGACAGCAGGTCTACCCACAGCTTCCCTAGGCAGGAACTAAGTCCGGCCGCGGAGACCAGGTCTACCTCGGGAGCCAGCGGCCGGGAACTGAGTCCGGCCGCGGACAGCAGGTCTACCCACCGCTTCTCTAGGCAGGAACTAAGTCCGGCCGCCGAGAGCAGGTCTACCCACCGCTTCCCTAGGCAGGAACTAAGTCCGGCCGCGGAGAGCAGGTCTACCCACCGCTTCCCTAGGCAGGAACTAAGTCCGGCCGCGGACAGCAGGTCTACCCACAGCCTCCCTAGGCAGGAACCAAGTCCGGCCGCGGAGAGCAGGTCTACCCACCGCTTCCCTAGGCAGGAACCGAGTCCGGCCGCGGAGACCAGGTCTACCCCGGAAGCGAGGCCGGCCGCGGACAGCAGGTCTACCCACCGCTTCCCTAGGCAGGAACTAAGTAAGTCCGGCCGCGGAGAGCAGGTCTACCCACCGCTTCCCTAGGCAGGAACTAAGTCCGGCCGCGGAGAGCAGGTCTACCCACCGCTTCCCTAGGCAGGAACTAAGTACGGCCGCGGAGAGCAGGTCTACCCCGGAAGCGAGGCCGGCCGCGGAGAGCAGGTCTACCCACAGCCTCCCTAGGCAGGAACCGAGTCCGGCCGCGGACAGCAGGTCTACCCACAGCCTCCCTAGGCAGGAACCAAGTCCGGCCGCGGAGACCAGGTCTACCTCGGGAGCCAGCGGCCGGGAACTGAGTCCGGCCGCGGACAGCAGGTCTACCCACAGCCTCCCTAGGCAGGAACGAAGTCCGGCCGTGGAGACCAGGTCTACCCACCGCTTCCCTAGGCAGGAACCGAGTCCGGCCGCGGAGACCAGGTGTACCCCGGAAGCGAGGCCGGCCGCGGAGAGCAGGTCTACCCACAGCTTCCCTAGGCAGGAACTAAGTCCGGCCGCGGAGACCAGGTCTACCTCGGGAGCCAGCGGCCGGGAACTGAGTCCGGCCGCGGAGAGCAGGTCTACCCACCGCTTCTCTAGGCAGGAACTAAGTCCGGCCGCCGAGAGCAGGTCTACCCACCGCTTCCCTAGGCAGGAACTAAGTCCGGCCGCGGAGACCAGGTCTACCCACCGCCTCCCTAGGCAGGAACTAAGTCCGGCCGCGGAGAGCAGGTCTACCCACAGCTTCCCTAGGCAGGAACCGAGTCCGGCCGCGGACAGCAGGTCTACCCACCGCTTCCCTAGGCAGGAACTAAGTCCGGCCGCGGAGACCAGGTCTACCCTCCGCTTCCCTAGGCAGGAACCAAGTCCGGCCGCGGAGAGCAGGTCTACCCACAGCCTCCCTAGGCAGGAACTAAGTCCGGCCGCGGAGAGCAGGTCTACCCACCGCTTCCCTAGGCAGGAACTAAGTCCGGCCGCGGAGAGCAGGTCTACCCACCGCTTCCCTAGGCAGGAACTAAGTCCGGCCGCGGAGACCAGGTCTACCCTCCGCTTCCCTAGGCAGGAACCGAGTCCGGCCGCGGAGACCAGGTCTACCC
>NW_028154296.1:0-20600 GCF_965231275.1 Zosterops lateralis
CCCCCTCTCTGATCTCCACATTTTGGTGTATCAGGGGTCCCCCTTCCCTGGGCCGATGGGGGTCCCGTGGTTCCTGCTGTCCCTCCTCTCCAGGATCTCGCTTAGGGATGATCTGGTGATCCCACACCAGCCCACGCTCTGCCGGCAGCAACCACCTGCACCCCTCCCCAGGGCCCAAGAGAAAACCCCAAGCCGTCGTGGACCCCCATGATCTGCCAAGGGGCATTTGTGGTTCAGCTTTGCGGTCCCCCAAGGTCTGAATATCCACAACCCCCAGAAAAACCTCCAGGGACCCCCCGGGATATTGGGGGGAGCTCCCCACCCACACTCACCAGCCGGCACCGAGTGCCACGCGGGGCCACCGAGGACAGCCCGGAGCTGCGGGGACAGAGGTGACAGGAGATCACCCAGCCCCGCACCAACAAGGCAGAACTCTGTAGGTTTGGGCTGGTTTGTCCCCAAAAGCAGCTCAGAGCCCGGCAGCCCCCAGGGTTCAAGGATTAGTGGGAGTTTTCCCGGTGGAATTGCTCCATGGCAGGAATTAAACCCTTTATTTAGTGGCCAGACTTTAGGATCTTCCAGATCTTTTCTAACCTAAACAGTTCTGACTCTTCTGCTGGTTTTTCCCCATGGGGTAACCGAAACTGGAGTCAGCAGGAAAAAGCACGAGGCACAAGTGTAGCAGAAAGACACAAAGCAGGAGCCCCACGAGCACAGGGAAAACGCCCCAGGAACAGCAAGGCTTGGATCAGGATATCTAAAGGCACCGCAGCCCTTCAGCATCCCAGGTCTCCTTCGAGCAGAGCAGCTGGGGCTCATTTGGAGCTTTCACTGCGAGCACGGACCCTTTGGAAGAAGCAGCTCCTGGAAATCACGTTTGGTGTGGAGTTCAGTTTTCCCGGTTCAGCCCCTGCACACAGGGATGAGGCTCAAACGGCCGAGCTGGGCCATGTCAGTGCTGAAAAGTCATCCTGCAAAGCTGGGGTTTGATCCTGGCAGGGCTGAAGGGGAGGAGGGAGGTGGAAGAGCAGCGGGTGTTTAACCCCGCGGCAGTGAGTGTGAACCATCGCAGGGGGAGGAATCCCGGGGGAGGAATCGCCCAGGAGAATCCCGGGGGAGGAATTCCGAGGGAGGCATCCCCGGGGCAGGAATCCCGGGCTATGAATTAACTGAGTAATTAATCCCGTTTAATTGAGCCGCGGAACGAAGCGCTCCCGGTGCATCCAAGACATTCAAACCCAAATCCTCCGCCGGGATCCCAAACCACAGCCGGGATCTTATCCCACCCCACAGTCCCTTCCCCTCCCTGCACCACCCGGGGCTTTGCACCACCACAGCCCCTCCAAAGGCCCCCAAAACCCAGCCCGAACCCACAGCCCGGCTCAGGGCGCGACAGCCGCTTCCCGCAGCGCTCCCCGGGGCCGAGATCCAGGCGGGCATTAACGATCTCCGTGGCCATGGTGGGATGGCGGGAGGTCCGGCTGGTCCCGACCCCGCGGGCCGGACCCTCGGAGCCTGGGCGGGGGTCGCTGGCCCGGCCCAGCCCGGCCCCAGGCCAGGGGAGCTGCGCGGAGCCGCCCCCGCGTCCCCGGGCCCGGACGGGCAACACCGAACCTGCCGCAGCCTCTGCCGAAGGAAGCCGGGGAAAGGTTGTTCTCCTCCGGGAATGGGACCCCATCGAGGAGCCTGTGCTGGCCCCACTCCAGCCGTGCTTTTCCCAAGGATCAAAAGGCTCCCAATCGTTAATAATGGAAAAGGCCAAACCACCCCAAAATTCGGGTTGTGCAGAGAGAGCTTTGGCCTCACTCCCCTCTGTCCAATGTGCTGATTTGTGATGGAAAAAAGCCAGGTGGCATTGCAGGGACCGATCGTGGAGTTGTTGAGGTTGGACAGTGTCTCCAAAGCCGTGGGAGTTCAGCCCTGCCAAAGCCACCCCTGACTGTGTCCCCAGGTGCCGCATCCTCGGCCCTGTTAAATCTCCCCAGGAATGGGGACTCCCCTCATGCCCTGGGCAGCCTGGGAAGGGCTGGACAACCCTTTCCATGAAGGAATTTTCCCTATTTCCCCCCTCTCGTGGGAGAAGAGCCCAGCCCCACCTGGCTCTGAGCCCCTTTGCAGGTAATTTGAGTGAGAAGGTCCCTCCTGAGCCCCCTTGTCTCCAGGCTGAGCCCCCTCAGCTGCTCCTCTTGAGTTCTCCACACCCTTCCCCAGCTCCATTCCCATCCCTGCACATGCTCCAACTCCTCAATGCCTTTCCTGGAGCTTGAAGCCCACCACTTCATCCCCAAAAAACAGGGAGACTCTTTGGAAATGGGGTTAGAGATGAGCCCTTCAAGGGGAGAGGAGGGGAAATGCTCCCAACAGCTCAAGAACTCTGTTTCTCCTGCAATTCCTTGTTTTCACATCACTTCCATGAGACAGCTGCTCCCTTTGGAAAACAGGATGGGACTACAATTGTTGGCACCAGGAAAGCCACAAAACAGCCCCAAATTACAGGGATTAAAGGTGTTAAGGGTGAGAGGCTCCATTGCTGAATCTGTGTTTAGGGAGATTTGCTCATCTCCCTCTGCAGAGAGGCTGAGAAGCCCTTCCAAGGACCTACAGAAGCATCCAAAATTTGGGAATTTATCCCCATTTAGGAGTAAGTGGCCTGGCTAAGCTGATTGTTTAATTCTGCAATGAGCACCAGCCAACCCAGGGCCCCATTTCTGGCACCTCCCTGCTCTGACCCCTCCATTTCCATCCCCTCATGAGACAAACATCACCCAAAGCTCTTTTTCCATCCAACAAATGGCTCTGAGGCCCTGCTGGGTAAAAGATGCTCTGTCCCTCCTGAGAGCAGGGATGGCTGCTGTGGTCAGCAGTGTGAAAGCACAGAGGGGGTGGCACAGGGGCATCCTGTGGAAGCTGCCTCAGGTGACTCCAGAGCTGCTGCAGCCGAAGGGATGCTGATCCTAGGAAAGGGCTCCTCAAAGGAGGGGATATGCTCCTCCAACGGCCAACTCTTCCCTCCCCACAGCCTGATCCCACCTAAGCCCACCTGAGCCAGGGTGACAGGCACATCACAGCTCCTTCCACCTTCCTCTGCTCCTTCAAGGAGGCAGAGAGGTGACACAGCCCCAAGAGTGCCAAGGGAAGGGGGAATGTGGAGATAGAAACTGGAAAGGGCTAGAGAAGAGGGAGGGAAGAGCAGGGCCCTCAAAAACAGTTTCTCCCCAGGCTGGGGAGAACAAGACAAACAGAATCAATGTGGGACCCTCCAGAATTCTCTGCCGTCCCAGCTGAAGCCCTCGCTGGCTGCTCCGGGCTGGACGGGCGCACCGGGAGCGCTGGGAAGGGGCCCCGGCTCGGGGCGCGGCCCCCGGGGCAGCCCCGCGGCAGCTCCAAGGCTCCGCCAGCCGGGATGGAACGTGGCAGGGGGAGCGGGGAAGGGACGGGGCTGCCGGCGCCGAGGGAACACCAGGGACACCGGGGGCGCTTCACGAGCATTTAATGAGAAACCCCAAAATTATAAACAATACAAAAACAGCAACAGTGGCACCTTAAAAACGGATGAGGGTCAGGAAGAGACATCCCACAGAAGGGATGGAATGGAATTCCACTGAATTGGATTGGACCCACAAGGATTGAGTCCAACCCTTAAGGTATTGGTGCCTGTGGGGTCAAATCACACATTGGCATTATTGGCACCTTGCCCCAGCCACAGTCACATTCACATGTTTGTACCTGTTTGTACATTGCACTTGTTTGTTGCCTGTATTCACAGTGTTATACCAGTATAGATATGAAATATCTGTGTATAAATAGTGTTAGAAGAAGGTATATGAAACCTGTTTCCACTGTGTTATATCTACATATATCTACAGGCTTGGTGTATAAATGTGTAGTGCAAGAGAAACAGGATGAGTCCTGGAGTGGCTCCAGGAGAAAGAAACCCCCAGCCCCAGCCCAGGCAGCCACACCTCAGCTTCCACATCACCTCCTCTTCCTGCACGTTCATCTCCTGGAGACCAGGCACTGAGGTGACCCTGAGACAAAATACTGAGATGTTCATGAGATCAGGCACTGAGGTGACCCTGAGGGTCAGTGCAAGGCAGACACTGTGCCTGAGGAAGGACATCCCAGGGTCTGGGAAAGGGCAAAGCTGTGACTGCCCAGCACAGAGAAGGTGCTTTGTCCATCCCCTGTTACAGCCGAGTTTGGGCTCTGCTGCACAGATAGGGCATCAGGTATGAGCAGGGCACACTCCTGAGTTTATTCTCAGCCAGGAAAACACACTCTGCATCGCCCAGGACAGGAACCCTGCAAGGAGGAGCAGAGACAATGCTGGCAACACAGGGGACACATTGTGCTCCCACGCCCCCATTCCCTGCCCACATCCCCCAGGCCCTGCTCGGCTCCCTGGGACTCACGAGGAGTTGAAGCTGCTGCCGTCCTCCCACTGAAGCTGCTGCCCCCGTGTGCGCAGCCCCAGCCAGAGATTGACCTTCCGGCTGGGGCGGGACAGGAACTCCTGGGAAGTGAAGAGACCAGCAGTCAGATCTGCACCCCCAGCCCAGGAGCCCCCCAGGCCCCCCTCGGACACCCCACACCCCCAGCCCCTCACTCACCATTTCCTCATCCCTGAGCACGGCCAGGGAGGCCCCGAGCTCAGAGCACCGAGCCTGACCCTGATCCCAGGTGTGCTGATCCTTCGAGAGGAAGTAGCAGATCCTGCGGTACCCGACCCAGTCATCAGGACAGGCCAGCGGAGTGCCAGGAAAAGCTGCAATGTTTGTTTGTCTTCCCCCTGCAGAGGGAAGAGGAGAAGGTCCAGGATTCCCCTCCACAGGCAATAGGGACCCTGCTGTGCCCCGAGGGGCTGGGCTGAGGCAGCTGCTCCTCCCTTACCTGACAGCACGGCCAAGGCCGGCACCAAAGCCAGGACCAGCATCACGAGCAGAGTCAGCACCAGGGTGACCTTGGGATGGGATCTGAACCTCTCACCTGCAGCAGTAAAGAGTCCATGGCTGTGAGGACGGGGCTGTCCTGAGCACGCCCAGCCCTCACATCCCCCCACCCAACACCCGGGGGACACAGGAGGGATCCCCCATTCTGTGTGCCCCTCACTCAGCTGGCAGCAAGAGAAACAAGGGACAGGGGCACAGCCAGGGCCAGGGCACAGCCGGGGCCAGAAGAACTGCCCAGCGCCGGGGGTGGAAGGAAGGTGATGTGGAAGCTGAGGTGTGGCTGCCTGGGCTGGGGCTGGGGGTTTCTTTCTCCTGGAGCCACTCCAGGACTCATCCTGTTTCTCTTGCACTACACATTTATACACTAAGCCTGTATATATATGTAGATATAACACAGTGGAAACAGGTTTCATATACCTTCTTCTAACACTATTTATACACAGATATTTCATATCTATATTGGTATAACACTGTGAATACAGGCAACAAACAAGTGCAATGCACAAACAGGTACAAACATGTGAATGTGACTGTGGCTGGGGCAAGGTGCCAATAATGCCAATGTGTGATTTGACCCCACAGGCACCAATGCCTTAAGGGTGTGACTCAATCCTTGTGGGTCCATTCCAATTCAGTGGAATTCCATTCCATCCCTTCTTTCTTTGGGATGGCTCTGCATGACCCCCATCTGTTTTTAAGGTGCCACTGTTGCTGTTTTTGTATTGTTTATAATTTTGGGGTTTCTTATTAAATACTTGTGAAGCGCCCCCGGTGTCCCTGGTGTTCCCTCGGCGCCGGCAGCCCCGTCCCTTCCCCGCTCCCCCTGCCACGTTCCATCCCGGCTGGCGGAGCCTTGGAGCTGCCGCGGGGCTGCCCCGGGGGCCGCGCCCCGAGCCGGGGCCCCTTCCCAGCGCTCCCGGTGCGCCCGTCCAGCCCGGAGCAGCCAGCGAGGGCTTCAGCTGGGACGGCAGAGAGGCGCTGCTGGGAGCGACCCGCCTCACTGGGCTGGGCTTTGTTCTTCCCCGCCTCGGGAAAAAAGATTTCTGGAGTTTTCTGCCAGAAATCTCCCCCCTCCTCCACTCAGCCCAAGGGCCTTGGGGCTTTTCCCTTTTTTTTTTTTGGCGAAATCAAAGCCATGCGCTGATGCTCCTCATTAGGGCCGGGGGAACTGAGGGCTTTACTCGGAGCCGGTGGCAGCGAACACGCAGGGCTGGGAAAGGCGGGCCGGGAGGTGCGGAGAACTTTGTTTGTGTTTCCAGCTCAATCCCGCCTCGGGCCCGGGCCCGTCCCAGGGCGGTTCCTCATCTGCGGCTTTCCCCTCCCACAGCCCGGGGGCGGGGCCTGAGAGCGCGGGGCGGGTGTGGGCCGTGTGCACAGCCCGGGCCTCGCTCGCCGCCATTGGCTGATTGTGCCGTCAGTGCCGGTTGTGGGCGCGCGCTGATTGGGCGGAGCGGGGCCAAGCCCGTTGCCGGGGCCGCCCCCCGGGCGCCCGTGGCTGGGCAGAGGCGCCATTGTGGGAGCGCGTGTGCGAGCCCGGGAGCGGCGGCAGCGGCCGGAGCCCGGTGAGGCGGCACTGGCGGAGCTCGGAGGCGGCCCCAGCGCAGGTGGGAGCCGCGCTCGGTTCTGCCGGGGCTCGGGGCTGGCTGCGGGCGGAGGGGGCGGCAGGGGGCTCCGGCGGGTTCCTTGTGCCGTGTCGGCGCCGTGTTGCCCGTGGCCTGAGGGCGCTGCGGGAGCGGCTGCCCGCGCTCTCCTTCCCGCCGCTGCCTCGGCAGGAGCCGCTGCCGGAGCAGCGCCGGCTCGTCCCGGTTCCTGTGGGGAGGACGGAGGTGGCCGCCCTGTCCCCGGGGGGGGCTGTGCGGGAAAATTCCCAGAGGTGGCCAGAGGTTTGTGTCCCCACAGGAGCCCGAGGAGTCCTGTAAAAGTGACTTTATTCCTGAACAAAGGGAGAGGCCGTGCGGCCTTTGCCGGGGGGTCTCTCCAATTGTTGTAGGACGCGGCCTCCTTTTTCTCCTGATTTTCCCTTCTGCATCTCCCTGTCCCTTTGCCCCGTGGCGAAGGTCCTTGGAAAGTTCCGACTTCCCGATCCGCCTCCTGCATGTCCTCGTTAATATGCGCCCCCCTTTTGTAGAACATCCGATATTCACGGCTCTGCTCAGTCTTTGTTCTTCTTCTCCGTGTTCAGGAATTTCGCAGGGCCTTGGCTGAGCACAGTCCGTGTCAATGAGGAACATTTTCTGAAACTGATGGATTCTCCCGTTGCTCCCTTATCTCCCAGTCCCCGGCCCTGTCTCCAAGCAGATTCACTCGTTGACTCTGTTTTTTCTTGCTGGGTCCTCTTTGGTTTTGGGATTATTGTCAGTGACCTCAATTCTGAGGAAAACGAATATTCAGTCTTAGAATATTTTTCAAAAGTTCAATAAGGGAAAAACCAGTTCCATGTCCAGCGCTGGGTGTTCCTGGCGATCAGCCAAGGGACCCGTGGGTGCATTAAGACAGTGTTATCTCTGTACTGTTACTTTACTAAGGCACATACATGTTCATGAGTTTCATGCATTATTCAAATATTCTTAGTAGCTTTCATTGTTATAGAAACTTTGCTTCATTTTGCGTTTCTGTTCTGGCTTATCTAAAGAACATCCTGTGGATCAGGTCAGTATATTTTATTTCTTCTTGTGGCTTCATCCTGTTGTTTCACACTTCCCAGATACTGAACAGGTAACAAATTCTTCTCTAATTCTTCTCCCGTGCTCTGGTTGGTGTCACCCTTATCACTTGGAGAGGTCAGTCAGCAGATGTGGGAAACAACCTAATTGCTTTACACAGTTCTCTCGGTTACAAGAAGGATTTTAACATTTTATATTTTGCTAAGGCCTGTGGTACAATACATTCATCACATAATTATTTCTATAAGCTGTAAGGTGAATACATCAACATAACATTCATCACACTACTATTTCCATGGGCTTTACTGTGCATACTAAAATGAGAAATAAGTTTTATTAGCAAGCAGCTCAAAGGGATTATAAATTCCACTGTATTTGAAATCAATAACCACATATAAAGACTAATGCACAAATGTGAAAGCCAATATTATCGGGTCATTTTTAACAGTTCCTGTCCTTTTGTAGCCGTGTGTGGCTCAGGAGGCCTGGCTGCCACCTGCATCCCCTTGCTCAGCTGTGAATGAGCTGCCCTCAGCAAGGTGTGGTGCAGGGCCCAAAGATGAGAGTTGCTGTAGCACAACAGAGGAGAAAGAGCATTCCTTTAACCCAGGGCTGCATCAATTGATCTCTTTTCTCTAATTAAATCATCCCAGACTTGGATTCCCAAGTGATTTCTCTGAGCCTGTGGTAGCACAAAGAGCCCAGTGGTCTGATGCTCCCTGTGTGACACAGACAGTGCCAGCACATGTTGGAGTGGTGTCCTGGATTTGTGAGATAAGAATGTATTCTATTTGCCATCTGTTGGAGGTGGGGGGCAGTTATCTTATCTCTTCCAAGAACAATGTCTCCCTCCGGGGAGATGTCTCCTGCTAATGGGCCATTAAGTGACTCACTGCATGACTGATAAGGTACATCATCCCATTGTGAGATGCTCCACCCAGAAGGAGGAACCAAGCATTCCTACCTGCATAAAATAAGCTTGGTCTAAGCCATCGGCCAGTTTTTCTTCACTGGATTCCCAGAGGAGCAGCCATCTTCACTGGATTCCCAGAGGAGCAGCCATCTTCGCTGGATTCCCAGAGAAGCAGCTTCTTCCCTGCTGGATTCCCAGAGGAGGACCAGGCCCATCTACTCTATCACCAGACCTTCACAGAGAACTATACCCTTTTACAGGATCTCTGCTTCAGCAGCATTTCATCTGCCACTGCAGGAGGCACAGCCACCATCCAACTGGACTTTTACCAACACCCTGACTCCTCAGGGTGTCAGGTTTTCTGACTGTATCAGTAGTTTTGTTTGTACTAATTACATTTGTTGTTCTTTTTTTCTATTTTAGTTTTTTCTAGTGAATAACTATTATTCCCATTCCCATACCTTTGCCTGAGAGCTGTTTTTTTTTTATTTTGAAATTGTGGTAATTCGGAGGGAGGGAGGGGGTTTACCTTTCCCACTTCACAGGAGGCTTTTGCCTTCCTTTACAGACTCCTGTCTTTTCAAACTAAGACAGATCGTGGCGCCCAACGTGGGGCTCGAGGGCATTGAAAGGAAAAAGGGAATAATAGTTCTTAAGTAATCTAATTGTGTGTACTGATATAGAAACATCTTTGAGTGTCACCATGTGGTCTAGCTTACCTTGGTTTGGGTGGCACGTGATCGTGGCTGTATTTCTCCCATTTGCAGGCCCTTATCTAGATATGGGTCCTATAACTAAGGCTACTGTGGCTGTTATCCAGTTTGGCTTATGGGTTAATAAGGTGAGGAATTCATGGATCTTTAACTTCGTCTGGAAGGCAGGTACATGGATTCAGAGCTATCATACACTAACTGTGTGTTTTTGGGGTTACCTTAATAATGGTACCTATTGTAAAGAAATGACACCAAGGAAAATTTTCTCCCAACCTTTTAACCATCTTTTTGGGTCTGCTCCACCAGTTTTTGAAGGGTTAAGATCCACTCTGAATGCTAATGATGTCATACAATGGGTGGTGTTGTTGATATGCCTGTTATATTTAGCACTCAGAGATAAGGGAAGATTAACATGGAAAACTACCCTGACACCTGCCCCAGAGACTAGAGATGCTGCTGTTCCAGAGCCTGCCCCTGCCCCACAGTCTGTCTCAGAAATGAACCACCCAGATTGGGTGGGGGTTCTGGTTAAGGAGATACGTGAGATGAGTCAGATGCTGAAGGAGTGCATTTCCCCAGCTATTGAGAAACCCTCACTTTGCCTTCAAGAGGGACAGCCAAATAGTACAGCAGTGGAACCCACAGGTGTTACAACTGTCCAGGGTCCAGCCGAACCACAAAGGCAGTCACAGCCAGCAGCAGTTGCCCCGGTAGAAACAAGAAGGTCTAAGATGAAAGCTGAGCACCCAGATAAAGATAAGAATGGAGGAACCTCACAACCCACAGAGGAGCCAGAGGTTGCAATCATCACCGAGTCCCTGAGGTACGAAAGTCTCCGTAACCTGCACAAAGACATTGTGCAACGGGGACGTGAGGCTTATACTACCTGGTTACTCCGGGTCTGGGATCTTATGGGTACAGGCGTGCAGCTGGATGGTGGTGAGGCAAGGAACTTGGGACCCTTGACCCAGGACTCAGGTATGAATCAGATTTTTGTAAAAGAGCCAGGGTCTCTTTCTCTCTGGGAGCAGCTTTTAATGAGTGTCAGAGAGAGGTTTGTCCACAGGGAAAGAATGCAAGAGCACCACCATAAGATGCGCTGGAAGACCCTTGAGGAAGGGATCCAACAGCTGAGGGAAGTAGCAATATTGGAGGTACTCTTCGGGAGGGATGGACAGCATGACAATGACCCCGACAAAGTCAGGTGCACAGGGCAAATGCTGTGGAGCCTAGCAAACCTTGGGCCATCTCAATACACCACTTTTATTGCAACAATTGATGCAGATACTAACCGAGAGACCGTGGGTTCTGTTGCCAACAAGCTGAGGAACTATGAGAGCATGATCAATGGCCCAATGCAGGCTCATATCTCAGCTGTGATTAAGGAGTTCAAAGAGGAGATGAGGGAGATGAGGGAGGAGATGAAGAAAGTTAATGCAGCCCCTGTGCGAGTTACAGGCCCCAAATTCAGTGCCCAACATTCCCCAGCTAGAGACAGAGGGTACACCCCAAGGGCCAATTTGTGGTTCTTCCTGCGTGACCATGGGGAAGACATGGGTAGGTGGGATGGGAAACCCACTTCTGTCCTGGCAGCACGGGTGCGTCAGCTCAAAGAGGGAAACTCTAACCGAGGAACTTCCACCAAGGTGAAGGTAGCCTCGACCTCCCATGACCGAGCTGCCGGGTATGATGTGTCAGATCCCCTTGAAGGAACCTCTAGTATGTATGCCCAGGAAGGGAATAATAACCAGTGTTAGAGGTGCCCTGTCTCTAGCCAGGGAGAGGCACGGGAAAACCGGATCTTCTGGACAGTGTGGATCCGATGGCCTGGCACATCAGAGCCACAAAAATATGATGCTTTAGTTGATACTAGTGCGCAGTGTACTTTAATACCATCGGGACAGGTGGGGGCAGAGGCTGTTTCCATTGCTGGTGTGACAGGGGGATCTCAGCAATTGACCCTGGTGGAGGCCGAGGTGAGCCTGACCGGGAAGGAGTGGAAGAAACATTCTATTGTGACCGGCCCAGACGCTCCATGTATTCTAGGCATAGACTTTCTCCGGAACGGCTATTACAAAGACCCAAAGGGACTCAGGTGGGCTTTTGGAATAGCTGCTGTAGAGGCAGAGAACATTAAGCAGTTGAACACCTTGCCTGGATTATCAGAGAACCCGTCTGCAGTAGGACTCCTGAGGGTGGAAGAGCAACGTGTGCCAATTGCGACCTCGACAGTGCACCGCCGGCAATATCAGACAGATCGAGATGCTGTGATCCCCATCCACCGGATGATTCGTGAGCTGGAGAGCCAAGGGGTGGTCAGCAAAACTCACTCACCCTTCAACAGCCCCATCTGGCCTGTGCGCAAATCCAACAGAGAATGGAGATTGACTGTGGACTACCGTGGCTTGAATGAAGTGACTCCACCACTGAGCGCTGCCGTGCCAGACATGCTGGAACTCCAGTACGAGCTGGAGTCCAAAGCAGCAAAGTGGTATGCCACTATTGACATTGCTAACGCGTTTTTCTCCATTCCTCTGGCAGCAGAATGCAGGCCTCAGTTTGCTTTCACGTGGAGAGGTATGCAGTACACCTGGAACCGACTGCCCCAGGGGTGGAAACACAGCCCCACCATCTGCCATGGACTGATCCAGACTGCACTGGAAAAGGGTGAGGCTCCAGAACACCTGCAATACATCGATGACATCATTGTGTGGGGGAGCACAGTGGCAGAGGTGTTTGAGAAAGGAGAAAAAATCATCCAGATTCTCCTGAAAGCCGGTTTCGCCATTAAGAAGAGCAAAGTCAAAGGACCTGCCCGAGAGATCCAGTTCCTTGGAGTGAAATGGCAAGATGGACGCCACCAGATTCCCACTGAGGTCATCAACAAGATCACGGCGATGTCTCCACCGACCAGCAAAAAGGAAACACAAGCTTTCCTGGGTGCCATAGGATTTTGGAGAATGCACATTCCCGAGTATAGCCAGATTGTGAGCCCTCTCTACCTGGTTACCCGCAAGAAGAACGATTTCCACTGGGGCCCTGAACAGCAGCAAGCCTTCACCCAGATCAAGCAGGAGATTGCTCATGCGGTAGCCCTTGGCCCAGTCAGGACGGGACCAGAGGTGAAGAACGTGCTCTACTCTGCAGCCGGGAACAATGGCTTGTCCTGGAGCCTTTGGCAGAAGGTGCCTGGTGAGGCTCGAGGCCGACCCTTGGGATTCTGGAGCCGAGGTTACAGAGGGTCCGAAGCCAACTACACCCCAACAGAGAAAGAAATCTTGGCTGCCTATGAAGGAGTTCAAGCCGCCTCGGAGGTGATTGGCACGGAAGCACAACTCCTCCTGGCACCCCGACTCCCGGTGCTGGGCTGGATGTTCAAAGGAAAGGTTCCCACTACCCACCATGCCACTGATGCTACATGGAGCAAATGGATTGCCCTTATCACCCAGCGTGCCCGTATTGGAAATCCGAATCGCCCTGGGATTTTAGAGATAATTACGAACTGGCCGGAAGGTGAAAACTTCGGTCTCGCTGATGATGAGGAACAGGAACAAGTGACAAGGGCTGAAGAAGCGCCACCATATAACCAACTACCAGCAGAGGAAACATGCTACGCTCTTTTCACTGACGGTTCTTGTCGCATCGTAGGGATAAACCGAAAGTGGAAAGCAGCCGTATGGAGCCCCACACGACAGGTTGCACAGGCTACCGAAGGAGAAGGTGGATCGAGCGAACTCGCTGAGCTCAAGGCTGTTCAGCTGGCCCTGGACATTGCTGAAAGGGAGAAGTGGCCAAGGCTCTACCTTTACACCGATTCGTGGATGGTAGCCAATGCTCTGTGGGGGTGGCTGGGAAGGTGGAGAAAGGCCAACTGGCAGCGCAGAGGAAAACCCATCTGGGCTGCTGATATATGGAAAGACATTGCCTCTCGGGTGGAGAAACTAACAGTGAAAGTCCGTCATGTAGATGCCCATGTCCCCAAAAGTCGGGCTGATGAGGAGCACCGAAACAACGAGCAAGTAGATCAGGCAGCAAGAATAGAGGTGTCAAAGATAGACCTAGATTGGCACCATAAGGGGGAGTTGTTCCTGGCTCGATGGGCCCATGATGCGTCAGGTCATCAGGGCAGAGATGCCACCTACAAGTGGGCACGAGACCGAGGGGTGGACCTAACCATGAACAGCATTTCTCAGGTTATCCATGACTGTGAGACGTGTGCTGCCATCAAACAGGCCAAGCGGGTGAAGCCCCTATGGTATGGTGGACGGTGGTCCAAGTACAAGTATGGGGAGGCCTGGCAGATAGACTACATCACACTGCCCCAGACACGCCAAGGCAAGCGCTACGTGCTGACCATGGTGGAAGCCACCACTGGATGGCTGGAGACCTACCCTGTGCCTCATGCCACCGCCCGGAACACCATCTTAGGCCTGGAAAAGCAAGTCCTGTGGAGACATGGCACCCCTGAGAGAATAGAGTCGGACAACGGAACCCATTTCAAGAACGGCCTTATCAACACCTGGGCCAGAGAACATGGTATCGAATGGATATATCATATTCCCTATCATGCTCCAGCTGCCGGCAAAGTTGAACGGTGCAACGGACTCCTTAAGACCACCCTGAAGGCACTTGGTGGTGGAACTTTTAGAAACTGGGAAATGAACCTGGCAAAAGCAACCTGGATGGTCAACACCCGAGGGTCCATCAATCGAGCTGGTCCTGCCCAGTCTGAACCCGTGCACACAGTAGATGGAGATAAAGTCCCTGTGGTACACATGAAAGGTATTTTAGGAAAAACTGTTTGGATTAATCCCACCTCAGGCAAAGACAAACCCATCCGTGGGATTGTTTTTGCTCAAGGACCTGGTTATACTTGGTGGGTAATGCAGAAAGATGGAGAAACCCGTTGTGTACCACAAGGAAACCTAGTCTTAAGTGAGAAATGGGTGTAAGATTTCATTGTGATGCAGATGGAAATAGAATAAGGGGTGGATAATGTCCTGGATTTGTGAGATAAGAATGTATTCTATTTGCCATCTGTTGGAGGTGGGGGGCAGTTATCTTATCTCTTCCAAGAACAATGTCTCCCTCCGGGGAGATGTCTCCTGCTAATGGGCCATTAAGTGACTCACTGCATGACTGATAAGGTACATCATCCCATTGTGAGATGCTCCACCCAGAAGGAGGAACCAAGCATTCCTACCTGCATAAAATAAGCTTGGTCTAAGCCATCGCCCCAGTTTTTCTTCACTGGATTCCCAGAGGAGCAGCCATCTTCGCTGGATTCCCAGAGAAGCAGCTTCTTCCCTGCTGGATTCCCAGAGGAGGACCAGGCCCATCTACTCTATCACCAGACCTTCACAGAGAACTATACCCTTCTACAGGATCTCTGTTTCAGCAGCATTTCATCTGCCACTGCAGGAGGCACAGCCACCATCCAACTGGACTTTTACCAACACCCTGACTCCTCAGGGTGTCAGGTTTTCTGACTGTATCAGTAGTTTTGTTTGTACTAATTACATTTGTTGTTCTTTTTTTTTTTTTTTTTTTAGTTTTTTCTAGTAAATAACTATTATTCCCATTCCCATACCTTTGCCTGAGAGCTGGTTTTTTTTATTTTGAAATTGTGGTAATTCGGAGGGAGGGAGGGGGTTTACCTTTTCCACTTCACAGGAGGCTTTTGCCTTCCTTTACAGACTCCTGTCTTTTCAAACTAAGACAGGAGAATGAGCCCCGCTCCAGTACTGGGAGGGTGAAGAAGCCCCTGAAATGCCAGAACGGATCAGAAGCTGAGAACATACAGAAGAAACCCCTACAGTTTCTGTGTGAGTGCAGGGCCAGCGCCGTGGGCTGTAGGGAGGGGACAGTGTCACCCCACAGGTGCACAGGGCTGGCAGGGCTGTGGCTGTTTCCAGGGCTCTGGAAGAGCCCTCCTGCTCTGCTGGGCCCCCGCAGGGGCCGGGACCGACACCCCCGGCTGCCCCCGGCGCTGGGCAGTTCTTCTGGCCCCGGCTGTGCCCTGGCCCTGGCTGTGCCCCTGTCCCTTGTTTCTCTTGCTGCCAGCTGAGTGAGGGGCACACAGAATGGGGGATCCCTCCTGTGTCCCCCGGGTGTTGGGTGGGGGGATGTGAGGGCTGGGCGTGCTCAGGACAGCCCCGTCCTCACAGCCATGGACTCTTTACTGCTGCAGGTGAGAGGTTCAGATCCCATCCCAAGGTCACCCTGGTGCTGACTCTGCTCGTGATGCTGGTCCTGGCTTTGGTGCCGGCCTTGGCTGTGCTGTCAGGTAAGGGAGGAGCAGCTGCCTCAGCCCAGCCCCTCGGGGCACAGCAGGGTCCCTATTGCCTGTGGAGGGGAATCCTGGACCTTCTCCTCTTCCCTCTGCAGGGGGAAGACAAACAAACATTGCAGCTTTTCCTGGCACTCCGCTGGCCTGTCCTGATGACTGGGTCGGGTACCGCAGGATCTGCTACTTCCTCTCGAAGGATCAGCACACCTGGGATCAGGGTCAGGCTCGGTGCTCTGAGCTCGGGGCCTCCCTGGCCGTGCTCAGGGATGAGGAAATGGTGAGTGAGGGGCTGGGGGTGTGGGGTGTCCGAGGGGGGCCTGGGGGGCTCCTGGGCTGGGGGTGCAGATCTGACTGCTGGTCTCTTCACTTCCCAGGAGTTCCTGTCCCGCCCCAGCCGGAAGGTCAATCTCTGGCTGGGGCTGCGCAGACGGGGGCAGCAGCTTCAGTGGGAGGACGGCAGCAGCTTCAACTCCTCGTGAGTCCCAGGGAGCCGAGCAGGGCCTGGGGGATGTGGGCAGGGAATGGGGGGCATGGGAGCACAATGTGTCCCCTGTGTTGCCAGCATTGTCTCTGCTCCTCCTTGCAGGGTTCCTGTCCTGGGCGATGCAGAGTGTGTTTTCCTGGCTGAGAATAAACTCAGGAGTGTGCCCTGCTCATACCTGATGCCCTATCTGTGCAGCAGAGCCCAAACTCGGCTGTGACAGGGGATGGACAAAGCACCTTCTCTGTGCTGGGCAGTCACAGCTTTGCCCTTTCCCAGACCCTGGGATGTCCTTCCTCAGGCACAGTGTCTGCCTTGCACTGACCCTCAGGGTCACCTCAGTGCCTGATCTCATGAACATCTCAGTATTTTGTCTCAGGGTCACCTCAGTGCCTGGTCTCCAGGAGATGAACGTGCAGAAGGAGGAGGTGATGTGGAAGCTGAGGTGTGGCTGCCTGGGCTGGGGCTGGGGGTTTCTTTCTCCTGGAGCCACTCCAGGACTCATCCTGTTTCTCTTGCACTACACATTTATACACCAAGCCTGTATATATATGTAGATATAACACTGTGGAAACAGGTTTCATATACCTTCTTCTAACACTATTTATACACAGATATTTCATATCTATACTGGTATAACACTGTGAATACAGGCAACAAACAAGTGCAATGTACAAACAGGTACAAACATGTGAATGTGACTGTGGCTGGGGCAAGGTGCCAATAATGCCAATGTGTGATTTGACCCCACAGGCACCAATACCTTAAGGATGTGACTCAATCCTTGTGGGTCCATTCCAATTCAGTGGAATTCCATTCCATCCCTTCTGTGGGATGTCTCTTCCTGACCCCCATCCGTTTTTAAGGTGCCACTGTTGCTGTTTTTGTATTCTTTAGAATTTTGGGGTTTCTTATTAAATGCTCGTGAAGCGCCCCCGGTGTCCCTGGTGTTCCCTCGGCGCCGGCAGCCCCGTCCCTTCCCCGCTCCCCCTGCCACGTTCCATCCCGGCTGGCGGAGCCTTGGAGCTGCCGCGGGGCTGCCCCGGGGGCCGCGCCCCGAGCCGGGGCCCCTTCCCAGCGCTCCCGGTGCGCCCGTCCAGCCCGGAGCAGCCAGCGAGGGCTTCAGCTGGGACGGCAGAGAATTCTGGAGGGTCCCACATTGATTCTGTTTGTCTTGTTCTCCCCAGCCTGGGGAGAAACTGTTTTTGAGGGCCCTGCTCTTCCCTCCCTCTTCTCTAGCCCTTTCCAGTTTCTGTCTCCACATTCCCCCTTCCCTTGGCACTCTTGGGGCTGTGTCACCTCTCTGCCTCCTTGAAGGAGCAGAGGAAGGTGGAAGGAGCTGTGATGTGCCTGTCACCCTGGCTCAGGTGGGCTTAGGTGGGATCAGGCTGTGGGGAGGGAAGAGTTGGCCGTTGGAGGAGCATATCCCCTCCTTTGAGGAGCCCTTTCCTAGGATCAGCATCCCTTCGGCTGCAGCAGCTCTGGAGTCACCTGAGGCAGCTTCCACAGGATGCCCCTGTGCCACCCCCTCTGTGCTTTCACACTGCTGACCACAGCAGCCATCCCTGCTCTCAGGAGGGACAGAGCATCTTTTACCCAGCAGGGCCTCAGAGCCATTTGTTGGATGGAAAAAGAGCTTTGGGTGATGTTTGTCTCACAAGGGGATGGAAATGGAGGGGTCAGAGCAGGGAGGTGCCAGAAATGGGGCCCTGGGTTGGCTGGTGCTCATTGCAGAATTAAACAATCAGCTTAGCCAGGCCACTTACTCCTAAATGGGGATAAATTCCCAAATTTTGGATGCTTCTGTAGGTCCTTGGAAGGGCTTCTCAGCCTCTCTGCAGAGGGAGATGAGCAAATCTCCCTAAACACAGATTCAGCAATGGAGCCTCTCACCCTTAACACCTTTAATCCCTGTAATTTGGGGCTGTTTTGTGGCTTTCCTGGTGCCAACAATTGTAGTCCCATCCTGTTTTCCAAAGGGAGCAGCTGTCTCATGGAAGTGATGTGAAAACAAGGAATTGCAGGAGAAACAGAGTTCTTGAGCTGTTGGGAGCATTTCCCCTCCTCTCCCCTTGAAGGGCTCATCTCTAACCCCATTTCCAAAGAGTCTCCCTGTTTTTTGGGGATGAAGTGGTGGGCTTCAAGCTCCAGGAGAGGCATTGAGGAGTTGGAGCATGCGCAGGGATGGGAATGGAGCTGGGGAAGGGTGTGGAGAACTCAAGAGGAGCAGCTGAGGGGGCTCAGCCTGGAGACAAGGGGGCTCAGGAGGGACCTTCTCACTCAAATTACCTGCAAAGGGGCTCAGAGCCAGGTGGGGCTGGGCTCTTCTCCCACGAGAGGGGGGAAATAGGGAAAATTCCTTCATGGAAAGGGTTGTCCAGCCCTTCCCAGGCTGCCCAGGGCATGAGGGGAGTCCCCATTCCTGGGGAGATTTAACAGGGCCGAGGATGCGGCACCTGGGGACACAGTCAGGGGGTGGCTTTGGCAGGGCTGAACTCCACGGCTTTGGAGACACTGTCCAACCTCAACAACTCCACGATCGGTCCTTGCAATGCCACCTGGCTTTTTTCCATCACAAATCAGCACATTGGACAGAGGGGAGTGAGGCCAAAGCTCTCTCTGCACAACCCGAATTTTGGGGTGGTTTGGCCTTTTCCATTATTAACGATTGGGAGCCTTTTGATCCTTGGGAAAAGCACGTCTGGAGTGGGGCCAGCACAGGCTCCTCGATGGGGTCCCATTCCCGGAGGAGAACAACCTTTCCCCGGCTTCCTTCGGCAGAGGCTGCGGCAGGTTCGGTGTTGCCCGTCCGGGCCCGGGGACGCGGGGGCGGCTCCGCGCAGCTCCCCTGGCCTGGGGCCGGGCTGGGCCGGGCCAGCGACCCCCGCCCAGGCTCCGAGGGTCCGGCCCGCGGGGTCGGGACCAGCCGGACCTCCCGCCATCCCACCGTGGCCACGGAGATCGTTAATGCCCGCCTGGATCTCGGCCCCGGGGAGCGCTGCGGGAAGCGGCTGTCGCGCCCTGAGCTGGGCTGTGGGTTCGGGCTGGGTTTGGGGGGCCTTTGGAGGGGCTGTGGTGGTGCAAAGCCCCGGGTGGTGCAGGGAGGGGAAGGGACTGTGGGGTGGGATAAGATCCCGGCTGTGGTTTGGGATCCCGGCGGAGGATTTGGGTTTGAATGTCTTGGATGCACCGGGAGCGCTTCGTTCCGCGGCTCAATTAAACGGGATTAATTACTCAGTTAATTCATAGCCCGGGATTCCTGCCCCGGGGATGCCTCCCTCGGAATTCCTCCCCCGGGATTCTCCTGGGCGATTCCTCGCCCGGGATTCCTCCCCCTGCGATGGTTCACACTCACTGCCGCGGGGTTAAACACCCGCTGCTCTTCACCTCCCTCCTCCCCTTCAGCCCTGCCAGGATCAAACCCCGGCTTTGCAGGATGACTTTTCAGCCCTGACATGGCCCAGCTCGGCCGTTTGAGCCTCATCCCTGTGTGCAGGGGCTGAACCGGGAAAACTGAACTCCACACCAAACGTGATTTCCAGGAGCTGCTTCTTCCAAAGGGTCCGTGCTCGCAGTGAAAGCTCCAAATGAGCCCCAGCTGCTCTGCTCGAAGGAGACCTGGGATGCTGAAGGGCTGCGGTGCCTTTAGATATCCTGATCCAAGCCTTGCTGTTCCTGGGGCGTTTTCCCTGTGCTTGTGGGGCTCCTGCTTTGTGTCTTTCTGCTACACTTGTGCCTCCTGCTTTTTCCTGCTGACTCCAGTTTCGGTTACCCCGTGGGGAAAAACCAGCAGAAGAGTCAGAACTGTTTAGGTTAGAAAAGATCTGGAAGATCCTAAAGTCTGACCACTAAATAAAGGGTTTAATTCCTGCCATGGAGCAATTCCACCGGGAAAACTCCCACTAATCCTTGAACCCTGGGGGCTGCTGGGCTCTGAGCTGCTTTTGGGGACAAACCAGCACAAACCTACAGAGTTCTGCCTTGTTGGTGCGGGGCTGGGTGATCTCCTGTCACCTCTGTCCCCGCAGCTCCGGGCTGTCCTCGGTGGCCCCACGTGGCGCTCGGTGCCAGCTGGTGAGCGTGGGTGGGGAGCTCCTCCCAAATATCCCAGGGGGTCCCTGGAGGTTTTTCTGGGGGTTGTGGATATTCAGACCTTGGGGGACCGCAAAGCTGAACCACAAATGCCCCTTGGCAGATCATGGGGGTCCACGACGGCTTGGGGTTTTCTCTTGGGCCCTGGGGAGGGGTGCAGGTGGTTGCTGCCGGCAGAGCGTGGGCTGGTGTGGGATCACCAGATCATCCCTAAGCGAGATCCTGGAGAGGGGGGACAGCAGGAACCACGGGACCCCCATCGGCCCAGGGAAGGGGGACCCCTGATACACCAAATTGTGGAGATCAGAGAGGGGGAACTCTTGGGAGGGATTTTGGGCCTAATCTTGGTAGCTTGAAGAGTTTGACAGACACAGAATGCCTGGAGACATCCTGAGATGGACTTGGGCAGTAGAAACCCCCAACCCAAAGCATTCACCCCTTGTTTTTTCCCCAAAACCAAGATTT
Organism: Zosterops lateralis; assembly: GCF_965231275.1. NCBI lineage: Eukaryota > Metazoa > Chordata > Aves > Passeriformes > Zosteropidae > Zosterops > Zosterops lateralis. The sequence goes on from NW_028154296.1 coordinate 20,566, forward strand.
GTCATTCCCAAACCTTGGCCAGATGGAGGAGGAGG
>NW_028154295.1:0-20472 GCF_965231275.1 Zosterops lateralis
GCTTGCAGCAGCACCTTGGTGTGTTTTCTGTGTTCTCCAAGTGAAAATAAGCCTGTCCGGAGCCCGTGGTAGCTCCAGCTGCTTTGGAACACATTCTGCCACACTTGCTCTTTCTGCATGTCTCTAGCAGCCAGAAAGCGCTGTAAAGCGCTCTTTTCTCGAGAAAAGCAACACTCTGGGAAACCTCTGTAACTTTGCTTGCAGCAGCACCTTGGTGTGTTTTCTGTGTTCTCCAAGTGAAAATAAGCCTGTCCGGAGCCCGTGGTAGCTCCAGCTGCTTTGGAACACATTCTGCCACACTTGCTCTTTCTGCATGTCTCTAGCAGCCAGAAAGCGCTGTAAAGCGCTCTTTTCTCGAGAAAAGCAACACTCTGGGAAACCTCTGTAACTTTGCTTGCAGCAGCACCTTGGTGTGTTTTCTGTGTTCTCCAAGTGAAAATAAGCCTGTCCGGAGCCCGTGGTAGCTCCAGCTGCTTTGGAACACATTCTGCCACACTTGCTCTTTCTGCATGTCTCTAGCAGCCAGAAAGCGCTGTAAAGCGCTCTTTTCTCGAGAAAAGCAACACTCTGGGAAACCTCTGTAACTTTGCTTGCAGCAGCACCTTGGTGTGTTTTCTGTGTTCTCCAAGTGAAAATAAGCCTGTCCGGAGCCCGTGGTAGCTCCAGCTGCTTTGGAGCACATTCTGCCACACTTGCTCTTTCTGCATGTCTCTAGCAGCCAGAAAGCGCTGTAAAGCGCTCTTTTCTCGAGAAAAGCAACACTCAGGGGGACTTCTGTAACTTTGCTTGCAGCAGCACCTTGGTGTGTTTTCTGTGTTCTCCAAGTGAAAATAAGCCTGTCCGGAGCCCGTGGTAGCTCCAGCTGCTTTGGAACACATTCTGCCACACTTGCTCTTTCTGCATGTCTCTAGCAGCCAGAAAGCGCTGTAAAGCGCTCTTTTCTCGAGAAAAGCAACACTCTGGGAAACCTCTGTAACTTTGCTTGCAGCAGCACCTTGGTGTGTTTTCTGTGTTCTCCAAGTGAAAAGAAGCCTGTCCGGAGCCCGTGGTAGCTCCAGCTGCTTTGGAACACATTCTGCCACACTTGCTCTTTCTGCATGTCTCTAGCAGCCAGAAAGCGCTGTAAAGCGCTCTTTTCTCGAGAAAAGCAACACTCTGGGAAACCTCTGTAACTTTGCTTGCAGCAGCACCTTGGTGTGTTTTCTGTGTTCTCCAAGTGAAAATAAGCCTGTCCGGAGCCCGTGGTAGCTCCAGCTGCTTTGGAACACATTCTGCCACACTTGCTCTTTCTGCATGTCTCTAGCAGCCAGAAAGCGCTGTAAAGCGCTCTTTTCTCGAGAAAAGCAACACTCAGGGCGACTTCTGTAACTTTGCTTGCAGCAGCACCTTGGTGTGTTTTCTGTGTTCTCCAAGTGAAAATAAGCCTGTCCGGAGCCCGTGGTAGCTCCAGCTGCTTTGGAACACATTCTGCCACACTTGCTCTTTCTGCATGTCTCTAGCAGCCAGAAAGCGCTGTAAAGCGCTCTTTTCTCGAGAAAAGCAACACTCTGGGAAACCTCTGTAACTTTGCTTGCAGCAGCACCTTGGTGTGTTTTCTGTGTTCTCCAAGTGAAAAGAAGCCTGTCCGGAGCCCGTGGTAGCTCCAGCTGCTTTGGAACACATTCTGCCACACTTGCTCTTTCTGCGTGTCTCTAGCAGCCAGAAAGCGCTGTAAAGCGCTCTTTTCTCGAGAAAAGCAACACTCAGGGGGACTTCTGTAACTTTGCTTGCAGCAGCACCTTGGGGTGTTTTCTGTGTTCTCCAAGTGAAAATAAGCCTGTCCGGAGCCCGTGGTAGCTCCAGCTGCTTTGGAACACATTCTGCCACACTTGCTCTTTCTGCATGTCTCTAGCAGCCAGAAAGCGCTGTAAAGCGCTCTTTTCTCGAGAAAAGCAACACTCTGGGAAACCTCTGTAACTTTGCTTGCAGCAGCACCTTGGTGTGTTTTCTGTGTTCTCCAAGTGAAAATAAACCTGTCCGGAGCCCGTGGTAGCTCCAGCTGCTTTGGAACACATTCTGCCACACTTGCTCTTTCTGCATGTCTCTAGCAGCCAGAAAGCGCTGTAAAGCGCTCTTTTCTCGAGAAAAGCAACACTCTGGGAAACCTCTGTAACTTTGCTTGCAGCAGCACCTTGGTGTGTTTTCTGTGTTCTCCAAGTGAAAATAAGCCTGTCCGGAGCCCGTGGTAGCTCCAGCTGCTTTGGAACACATTCTGCCACACTTGCTCTTTCTGCATGTCTCTAGCAGCCAGAAAGCGCTGTAAAGCGCTCTTTTCTCGAGAAAAGCAACACTCAGGGGGACTTCTGTAACTTTGCTTGCAGCAGCACCTTGGGGTGTTTTCTGTGTTCTCCAAGTGAAAATAAGCCTGTCCGGAGCCCGTGGTAGCTCCAGCTGCTTTGGAACACATTCTGCCACACTTGCTCTTTCTGCATGTCTCTAGCAGCCAGAAAGCACTGTAAAGCGCTCTTTTCTCGAGAAAAGCAACACTCAGGGGGACTTCTGTAACTTTGCTTGCAGCAGCACCTTGGTGTGTTTTCTGTGTTCTCCAAGTGAAAATAAGCCTGTCCGGAGCCCGTGGTAGCTCCAGCTGCTTTGGAACACATTCTGCCACACTTGCTCTTTCTGCATGTCTCTAGCAGCCAGAAAGCGCTGTAAAGCGCTCTTTTCTCGAGAAAAGCAACACTCAGGGGGACTTCTGTAACTTTGCTTGCAGCAGCACCTTGGTGTGTTTTCTGTGTTCTCCAAGTGAAAATAAGCCTGTCCGGAGCCCGTGGTAGCTCCAGCTGCTTTGGAACACATTCTGCCACACTTGCTCTTTCTGCATGTCTCTAGCAGCCAGAAAGCGCTGTAAAGCGCTCTTTTCTCGAGAAAAGCAACACTCAGGGGGACTTCTGTAACTTTGCTTGCAGCAGCACCTTGGGGTGTTTTCTGTGTTCTCCAAGTGAAAAGAAGCCTGTCCGGAGCCCGTGGTAGCTCCAGCTGCTTTGGAACACATTCTGCCACACTTGCTCTTTCTGCATGTCTCTAGCAGCCAGAAAGCGCTGTAAAGCGCTCTTTTCTCGAGAAAAGCAACACTCAGGGGGACTTCTGTAACTTTGCTTGCAGCAGCACCTTGGTGTGTTTTCTGTGTTCTCCAAGTGAAAATAAGCCTGTCCGGAGCCCGTGGTAGCTCCAGCTGCTTTGGAACACATTCTGCCACACTTGCTCTTTCTGCATGTCTCTAGCAGCCAGAAAGCGCTGTAAGGCGCTCTTTTCTCGAGAAAAGCAACACTCTGGGAAACCTCTGTAACTTTGCTTGCAGCAGCACCTTGGTGTGTTTTCTGTGTTCTCCAAGTGAAAATAAGCCTGTCCGGAGCCCGTGGTAGCTCCAGCTGCTTTGGAACACATTCTGCCACACTTGCTCTTTCTGCATGTCTCTAGCAGCCAGAAAGCGCTGTAAAACGCTCTTTTCTCAAGAAAAGCAACACTCTGGGAAACCTCTGTAACTTTGCTTGCAGCAGCACCTTGGTGTGTTTTCTGTGTTCTCCAAGTGAAAATAAGCCTGTCCGGAGCCCGTGGTAGCTCCAGCTGCTTTGGAACACATTCTGCCACACTTGCTCTTTCTGCATGTCTCTAGCAGCCAGAAAGCGCTGTAAAGCGCTCTTTTCTCGAGAAAAGCAACACTCTGGGAAACCTCTGTAACTTTGCTTGCAGCAGCACCTTGGTGTGTTTTCTGTGTTCTCCAAGTGAAAATAAGCCTGTCCGGAGCCCGTGGTAGCTCCAGCTGCTTTGGAACACATTCTGCCACACTTGCTCTTTCTGCATGTCTCTAGCAGCCAGAAAGCGCTGTAAAGCGCTCTTTTCTCGAGAAAAGCAACACTCTGGGAAACCTCTGTAACTTTGCTTGCAGCAGCACCTTGGTGTGTTTTCTGTGTTCTCCAAGTGAAAAGAAGCCTGTCCGGAGCCCGTGGTAGCTCCAGCTGCTTTGGAACACATTCTGCCACACTTGCTCTTTCTGCATGTCTCTAGCAGCCAGAAAGCGCTGTAAAGCGCTCTTTTCTCGAGAAAAGCAACACTCAGGGCGACTTCTGTAACTTTGCTTGCAGCAGCACCTTGGTGTGTTTTCTGTGTTCTCCAAGTGAAAATAAGCCTGTCCGGAGCCCGTGGTAGCTCCAGCTGCTTTGGAACACATTCTGCCACACTTGCTCTTTCTGCATGTCTCTAGCAGCCAGAAAGCGCTGTAAAGCGCTCTTTTCTCGAGAAAAGCAACACTCTGGGAAACCTCTGTAACTTTGCTTGCAGCAGCACCTTGGTGTGTTTTCTGTGTTCTCCAAGTGAAAATAAGCCTGTCCGGAGCCCGTGGTAGCTCCAGCTGCTTTGGAACACATTCTGCCACACTTGCTCTTTCTGCGTGTCTCTAGCAGCCAGAAAGCGCTGTAAAGCGCTCTTTTCTCGAGAAAAGCAACACTCAGGGGGACTTCTGTAACTTTGCTTGCAGCAGCACCTTGGTGTGTTTTCTGTGTTCTCCAAGTGAAAATAAGCCTGTCTGGAGCCCGTGGTAGCTCCAGCTGCTTTGGAACACATTCTGCCACACTTGCTCTTTCTGCATGTCTCTAGCAGCCAGAAAGCGCTGTAAAGCGCTCTTTTCTCGAGAAAAGCAACACTCTGGGAAACCTCTGTAACTTTGCTTGCAGCAGCACCTTGGTGTGTTTTCTGTGTTCTCCAAGTGAAAATAAGCCTGTCCGGAGCCCGTGGTAGCTCCAGCTGCTTTGGAACACATTCTGCCACACTTGCTCTTTCTGCATGTCTCTAGCAGCCAGAAAGCGCTGTAAAGCGCTCTTTTCTCGAGAAAAGCAACACTCTGGGAAACCTCTGTAACTTTGCTTGCAGCAGCACCTTGGTGTGTTTTCTGTGTTCTCCAAGTGAAAATAAGCCTGTCCGGAGCCCGTGGTAGCTCCAGTTGCTTTGGAACACATTCTGCCACACTTGCTCTTTCTGCGTGTCTCTAGCAGCCAGAAAGCGCTGTAAAGCGCTCTTTTCTCAAGAAAAGCAACACTCAGGGGGACTTCTGTAACTTTGCTTGCAGCAGCACCTTGGTGTGTTTTCTGTGTTCTCCAAGTGAAAATAAGCCTGTCCGGAGCCCGTGGTAGCTCCAGCTGCTTTGGAACACATTCTGCCACACTTGCTCTTTCTGCATGTCTCTAGCAGCCAGAAAGCGCTGTAAAGCGCTCTTTTCTCGAGAAAAGCAACACTCAGGGCGACTTCTGTAACTTTGCTTGCAGCAGCACCTTGGTGTGTTTTCTGTGTTCTCCAAGTGAAAATAAGCCTGTCCGGAGCCCGTGGTAGCTCCAGCTGCTTTGGAACACATTCTGCCACACTTGCTCTTTCTGCATGTCTCTAGCAGCCAGAAAGCGCTGTAAAGCGCTCTTTTCTCGAGAAAAGCAACACTCTGGGAAACCTCTGTAACTTTGCTTGCAGCAGCACCTTGGTGTGTTTTCTGTGTTCTCCAAGTGAAAAGAAGCCTGTCCGGAGCCCGTGGTAGCTCCAGCTGCTTTGGAACACATTCTGCCACACTTGCTCTTTCTGCGTGTCTCTAGCAGCCAGAAAGCGCTGTAAAGCGCTCTTTTCTCGAGAAAAGCAACACTCAGGGGGACTTCTGTAACTTTGCTTGCAGCAGCACCTTGGGGTGTTTTCTGTGTTCTCCAAGTGAAAATAAGCCTGTCCGGAGCCCGTGGTAGCTCCAGCTGCTTTGGAACACATTCTGCCACACTTGCTCTTTCTGCATGTCTCTAGCAGCCAGAAAGCGCTGTAAAGCGCTCTTTTCTCGAGAAAAGCAACACTCTGGGAAACCTCTGTAACTTTGCTTGCAGCAGCACCTTGGTGTGTTTTCTGTGTTCTCCAAGTGAAAATAAACCTGTCCGGAGCCCGTGGTAGCTCCAGCTGCTTTGGAACACATTCTGCCACACTTGCTCTTTCTGCATGTCTCTAGCAGCCAGAAAGCGCTGTAAAGCGCTCTTTTCTCGAGAAAAGCAACACTCTGGGAAACCTCTGTAACTTTGCTTGCAGCAGCACCTTGGTGTGTTTTCTGTGTTCTCCAAGTGAAAATAAGCCTGTCCGGAGCCCGTGGTAGCTCCAGCTGCTTTGGAACACATTCTGCCACACTTGCTCTTTCTGCATGTCTCTAGCAGCCAGAAAGCGCTGTAAAGCGCTCTTTTCTCGAGAAAAGCAACACTCTGGGAAACCTCTGTAACTTTGCTTGCAGCAGCACCTTGGTGTGTTTTCTGTGTTCTCCAAGTGAAAATAAGCCTGTCCGGAGCCCGTGGTAGCTCCAGCTGCTTTGGAACACATTCTGCCACACTTGCTCTTTCTGCATGTCTCTAGCAGCCAGAAAGCGCTGTAAAGCGCTCTTTTCTCGAGAAAAGCAACACTCTGGGAAACCTCTGTAACTTTGCTTGCAGCAGCACCTTGGTGTGTTTTCTGTGTTCTCCAAGTGAAAATAAGCCTGTCCGGAGCCCGTGGTAGCTCCAGCTGCTTTGGAACACATTCTGCCACACTTGCTCTTTCTGCATGTCTCTAGCAGCCAGAAAGCGCTGTAAAGCGCTCTTTTCTCGAGAAAAGCAACACTCTGGGAAACCTCTGTAACTTTGCTTGCAGCAGCACCTTGGTGTGTTTTCTGTGTTCTCCAAGTGAAAAGAAGCCTGTCCGGAGCCCGTGGTAGCTCCAGCTGCTTTGGAACACTTTCTGCCACACTTGCTCTTTCTGCATGTCTCTAGCAGCCAGAAAGCGCTGTAAAGCGCTCTTTTCTCGAGAAAAGCAACACTCTGGGAAACCTCTGTAACTTTGCTTGCAGCAGCACCTTGGTGTGTTTTCTGTGTTCTCCAAGTGAAAATAAGCCTGTCCGGAGCCCGTGGTAGCTCCAGCTGCTTTGGAACACATTCTGCCACACTTGCTCTTTCTGCATGTCTCTAGCAGCCAGAAAGCGCTGTAAAGCGCTCTTTTCTCGAGAAAAGCAACACTCTGGGAAACCTCTGTAACTTTGCTTGCAGCAGCACCTTGGTGTGTTTTCTGTGTTCTCCAAGTGAAAATAAGCCTGTCCGGAGCCCGTGGTAGCTCCAGCTGCTTTGGAACACATTCTGCCACACTTGCTCTTTCTGCATGTCTCTAGCAGCCAGAAAGCGCTGTAAAGCGCTCTTTTCTCGAGAAAAGCAACACTCTGGGAAACCTCTGTAACTTTGCTTGCAGCAGCACCTTGGTGTGTTTTCTGTGTTCTCCAAGTGAAAAGAAGCCTGTCCGGAGCCCGTGGTAGCTCCAGCTGCTTTGGAACACATTCTGCCACACTTGCTCTTTCTGCATGTCTCTAGCAGCCAGAAAGCGCTGTAAAGCGCTCTTTTCTCGAGAAAAGCAACACTCTGGGAAACCTCTGTAACTTTGCTTGCAGCAGCACCTTGGTGTGTTTTCTGTGTTCTCCAAGTGAAAATAAGCCTGTGGGGAGCCCGTGGTAGCTCCAGCTGCTTTGGAACACATTCTGCCACACTTGCTCTTTCTGCATGTCTCTAGCAGCCAGAAAGCGCTGTAAAGCGCTCTTTTCTCGAGAAAAGCAACACTCTGGGAAACCTCTGTAACTTTGCTTGCAGCAGCACCTTGGTGTGTTTTCTGTGTTCTCCAAGTGAAAATAAGCCTGTCCGGAGCCCGTGGTAGCTCCAGCTGCTTTGGAACACATTCTGCCACACTTGCTCTTTCTGCGTGTCTCTAGCAGCCAGAAAGCGCTGTAAAGCGCTCTTTTCTCGAGAAAAGCAACACTCAGGGGGACTTCTGTAACTTTGCTTGCAGCAGCACCTTGGTGTGTTTTCTGTGTTCTCCAAGTGAAAATAAGCCTGTCCGGAGCCCGTGGTAGCTCCAGCTGCTTTGGAACACATTCTGCCACACTTGCTCTTTCTGCATGTCTCTAGCAGCCAGAAAGCGCTGTAAAGCGCTCTTTTCTCGAGAAAAGCAACACTCTGGGAAACCTCTGTAACTTTGCTTGCAGCAGCACCTTGGTGTGTTTTCTGTGTTCTCCAAGTGAAAATAAGCCTGTCCGGAGCCCGTGGTAGCTCCAGCTGCTTTGGAACACATTCTGCCACACTTGCTCTTTCTGCATGTCTCTAGCAGCCAGAAAGCGCTGTAAAGCGCTCTTTTCTCGAGAAAAGCAACACTCTGGGAAACCTCTGTAACTTTGCTTGCAGCAGCACCTTGGTGTGTTTTCTGTGTTCTCCAAGTGAAAATAAGCCTGTCCGGAGCCCGTGGTAGCTCCAGTTGCTTTGGAACACATTCTGCCACACTTGCTCTTTCTGCGTGTCTCTAGCAGCCAGAAAGCGCTGTAAAGCGCTCTTTTCTCAAGAAAAGCAACACTCAGGGGGACTTCTGTAACTTTGCTTGCAGCAGCACCTTGGTGTGTTTTCTGTGTTCTCCAAGTGAAAATAAGCCTGTCCGGAGCCCGTGGTAGCTCCAGCTGCTTTGGAACACATTCTGCCACACTTGCTCTTTCTGCATGTCTCTAGCAGCCAGAAAGCGCTGTAAAGCGCTCTTTTCTCGAGAAAAGCAACACTCTGGGAAACCTCTGTAACTTTGCTTGCAGCAGCACCTTGGTGTGTTTTCTGTGTTCTCCAAGTGAAAATAAGCCTGTCCGGAGCCCGTGGTAGCTCCAGCTGCTTTGGAACACATTCTGCCACACTTGCTCTTTCTGCATGTCTCTAGCAGCCAGAAAGCGCTGTAAAGCGCTCTTTTCTCGAGAAAAGCAACACTCTGGGAAACCTCTGTAACTTTGCTTGCAGCAGCACCTTGGTGTGTTTTCTGTGTTCTCCAAGTGAAAATAAGCCTGTCCGGAGCCCGTGGTAGCTCCAGCTGCTTTGGAGCACATTCTGCCACGCTTGCTCTTTCTGCATGTCTCTAGCAGCCAGAAAGCGCTGTAAAGCGCTCTTTTCTCGAGAAAAGCAACACTCTGGGAAACCTCTGTAACTTTGCTTGCAGCAGCACCTTGGTGTGTTTTCTGTGTTCTCCAAGTGAAAATAAGCCTGTCCGGAGCCCGTGGTAGCTCCAGCTGCTTTGGAACACATTCTGCCACACTTGCTCTTTCTGCATGTCTCTAGCAGCCAGAAAGCGCTGTAAAGCGCTCTTTTCTCGAGAAAAGCAACACTCAGGGGGACTTCTGTAACTTTGCTTGCAGCAGCACCTTGGTGTGTTTTCTGTGTTCTCCAAGTGAAAATAAGCCTGTCCGGAGCCCGTGGTAGCTCCAGCTGCTTTGGAACACATTCTGCCACACTTGCTCTTTCTGCATGTCTCTAGCAGCCAGAAAGCGCTGTAAAGCGCTCTTTTCTCGAGAAAAGCAACACTCAGGGGGACTTCTGTAACTTTGCTTGCAGCAGCACCTTGGTGTGTTTTCTGTGTTCTCCAAGTGAAAATAAGCCTGTCCGGAGCCCGTGGTAGCTCCAGCTGCTTTGGAACACATTCTGCCACACTTGCTCTTTCTGCATGTCTCTAGCAGCCAGAAAGCGCTGTAAAGCGCTCTTTTCTCGAGAAAAGCAACACTCTGGGAAACCTCTGTAACTTTGCTTGCAGCAGCACCTTGGTGTGTTTTCTGTGTTCTCCAAGTGAAAATAAGCCTGTCCGGAGCCCGTGGTAGCTCCAGCTGCTTTGGAGCACATTCTGCCACACTTGCTCTTTCTGCATGTCTCTAGCAGCCAGAAAGCGCTGTAAAGCGCTCTTTTCTCGAGAAAAGCAACACTCTGGGAAACCTCTGTAACTTTGCTTGCAGCAGCACCTTGGTGTGTTTTCTGTGTTCTCCAAGTGAAAATAAGCCTGTCCGGAGCCCGTGGTAGCTCCAGCTGCTTTGGAACACATTCTGCCACACTTGCTCTTTCTGCATGTCTCTAGCAGCCAGAAAGCGCTGTAAAGCGCTCTTTTCTCGAGAAAAGCAACACTCAGGGGGACTTCTGTAACTTTGCTTGCAGCAGCACCTTGGTGTGTTTTCTGTGTTCTCCAAGTGAAAATAAGCCTGTCCGGAGCCCGTGGTAGCTCCAGCTGCTTTGGAACACATTCTGCCACACTTGCTCTTTCTGCATGTCTCTAGCAGCCAGAAAGCGCTGTAAAGCGCTCTTTTCTCGAGAAAAGCAACACTCTGGGAAACCTCTGTAACTTTGCTTGCAGCAGCACCTTGGTGTGTTTTCTGTGTTCTCCAAGTGAAAATAAGCCTGTCCGGAGCCCGTGGTAGCTCCAGCTGCTTTGGAACACATTCTGCCACACTTGCTCTTTCTGCATGTCTCTAGCAGCCAGAAAGCGCTGTAAAGCGCTCTTTTCTCGAGAAAAGCAACACTCTGGGAAACCTCTGTAACTTTGCTTGCAGCAGCACCTTGGTGTGTTTTCTGTGTTCTCCAAGTGAAAAGAAGCCTGTCCGGAGCCCGTGGTAGCTCCAGCTGCTTTGGAACACATTCTGCCACACTTGCTCTTTCTGCATGTCTCTAGCAGCCAGAAAGCGCTGTAAAGCGCTCTTTTCTCGAGAAAAGCAACACTCAGGGCGACTTCTGTAACTTTGCTTGCAGCAGCACCTTGGTGTGTTTTCTGTGTTCTCCAAGTGAAAATAAGCCTGTCCGGAGCCCGTGGTAGCTCCAGCTGCTTTGGAACACATTCTGCCACACTTGCTCTTTCTGCATGTCTCTAGCAGCCAGAAAGCGCTGTAAAGCGCTCTTTTCTCGAGAAAAGCAACACTCTGGGAAACCTCTGTAACTTTGCTTGCAGCAGCACCTTGGTGTGTTTTCTGTGTTCTCCAAGTGAAAATAAGCCTGTCCGGAGCCCGTGGTAGCTCCAGCTGCTTTGGAACACATTCTGCCACACTTGCTCTTTCTGCGTGTCTCTAGCAGCCAGAAAGCGCTGTAAAGCGCTCTTTTCTCGAGAAAAGCAACACTCAGGGGGACTTCTGTAACTTTGCTTGCAGCAGCACCTTGGGGTGTTTTCTGTGTTCTCCAAGTGAAAATAAGCCTGTCTGGAGCCCGTGGTAGCTCCAGCTGCTTTGGAACACATTCTGCCACACTTGCTCTTTCTGCATGTCTCTAGCAGCCAGAAAGCGCTGTAAAGCGCTCTTTTCTCGAGAAAAGCAACACTCTGGGAAACCTCTGTAACTTTGCTTGCAGCAGCACCTTGGTGTGTTTTCTGTGTTCTCCAAGTGAAAATAAGCCTGTCCGGAGCCCGTGGTAGCTCCAGCTGCTTTGGAACACATTCTGCCACACTTGCTCTTTCTGCATGTCTCTAGCAGCCAGAAAGCGCTGTAAAGCGCTCTTTTCTCGAGAAAAGCAACACTCTGGGAAACCTCTGTAACTTTGCTTGCAGCAGCACCTTGGTGTGTTTTCTGTGTTCTCCAAGTGAAAATAAGCCTGTCCGGAGCCCGTGGTAGCTCCAGTTGCTTTGGAACACATTCTGCCACACTTGCTCTTTCTGCGTGTCTCTAGCAGCCAGAAAGCGCTGTAAAGCGCTCTTTTCTCAAGAAAAGCAACACTCAGGGGGACTTCTGTAACTTTGCTTGCAGCAGCACCTTGGTGTGTTTTCTGTGTTCTCCAAGTGAAAATAAGCCTGTCCGGAGCCCGTGGTAGCTCCAGCTGCTTTGGAACACATTCTGCCACACTTGCTCTTTCTGCATGTCTCTAGCAGCCAGAAAGCACTGTAAAGCGCTCTTTTCTCGAGAAAAGCAACACTCAGGGGGACTTCTGTAACTTTGCTTGCAGCAGCACCTTGGTGTGTTTTCTGTGTTCTCCAAGTGAAAAGAAGCCTGTCCGGAGCCCGTGGTAGCTCCAGCTGCTTTGGAACACATTCTGCCACACTTGCTCTTTCTGCATGTCTCTAGCAGCCAGAAAGCACTGTAAAGCGCTCTTTTCTCGAGAAAAGCAACACTCTGGGAAACCTCTGTAACTTTGCTTGCAGCAGCACCTTGGTGTGTTTTCTGTGTTCTCCAAGTGAAAATAAGCCTGTCCGGAGCCCGTGGTAGCTCCAGCTGCTTTGGAACACATTCTGCCACACTTGCTCTTTCTGCATGTCTCTAGCAGCCAGAAAGCGCTGTAAAGCGCTCTTTTCTCGAGAAAAGCAACACTCTGGGAAACCTCTGTAACTTTGCTTGCAGCAGCACCTTGGTGTGTTTTCTGTGTTCTCCAAGTGAAAATAAGCCTGTCCGGAGCCCGTGGTAGCTCCAGCTGCTTTGGAACACATTCTGCCACACTTGCTCTTTCTGCATGTCTCTAGCAGCCAGAAAGCGCTGTAAAGCGCTCTTTTCTCGAGAAAAGCAACACTCTGGGAAACCTCTGTAACTTTGCTTGCAGCAGCACCTTGGTGTGTTTTCTGTGTTCTCCAAGTGAAAATAAGCCTGTCCGGAGCCCGTGGTAGCTCCAGCTGCTTTGGAACACATTCTGCCACACTTGCTCTTTCTGCATGTCTCTAGCAGCCAGAAAGCGCTGTAAAGCGCTCTTTTCTCGAGAAAAGCAACACTCTGGGAAACCTCTGTAACTTTGCTTGCAGCAGCACCTTGGTGTGTTTTCTGTGTTCTCCAAGTGAAAATAAGCCTGTCCGGAGCCCATGGTAGCTCCAGCTGCTTTGGAACACATTCTGCCACACTTGCTCTTTCTGCATGTCTCTAGCAGCCAGAAAGCGCTGTAAAGCGCTCTTTTCTCGAGAAAAGCAACACTCTGGGAAACCTCTGTAACTTTGCTTGCAGCAGCACCTTGGTGTGTTTTCTGTGTTCTCCAAGTGAAAATAAGCCTGTCCGGAGCCCGTGGTAGCTCCAGCTGCTTTGGAACACATTCTGCCACACTTGCTCTTTCTGCATGTCTCTAGCAGCCAGAAAGCGCTGTAAAGCGCTCTTTTCTCGAGAAAAGCAACACTCTGGGAAACCTCTGTAACTTTGCTTGCAGCAGCACCTTGGTGTGTTTTCTGTGTTCTCCAAGTGAAAATAAGCCTGTCCGGAGCCCGTGGTAGCTCCAGCTGCTTTGGAGCACATTCTGCCACACTTGCTCTTTCTGCATGTCTCTAGCAGCCAGAAAGCGCTGTAAAGCGCTCTTTTCTCGAGAAAAGCAACACTCAGGGGGACTTCTGTAACTTTGCTTGCAGCAGCACCTTGGTGTGTTTTCTGTGTTCTCCAAGTGAAAATAAGCCTGTCCGGAGCCCGTGGTAGCTCCAGCTGCTTTGGAACACATTCTGCCACACTTGCTCTTTCTGCATGTCTCTAGCAGCCAGAAAGCGCTGTAAAGCGCTCTTTTCTCGAGAAAAGCAACACTCTGGGAAACCTCTGTAACTTTGCTTGCAGCAGCACCTTGGTGTGTTTTCTGTGTTCTCCAAGTGAAAATAAGCCTGTCCGGAGCCCGTGGTAGCTCCAGCTGCTTTGGAACACATTCTGCCACACTTGCTCTTTCTGCATGTCTCTAGCAGCCAGAAAGCGCTGTAAAGCGCTCTTTTCTCGAGAAAAGCAACACTCTGGGAAACCTCTGTAACTTTGCTTGCAGCAGCACCTTGGTGTGTTTTCTGTGTTCTCCAAGTGAAAATAAGCCTGTCCGGAGCCCGTGGTAGCTCCAGCTGCTTTGGAACACATTCTGCCACACTTGCTCTTTCTGCATGTCTCTAGCAGCCAGAAAGCGCTGTAAAGCGCTCTTTTCTCGAGAAAAGCAACACTCTGGGAAACCTCTGTAACTTTGCTTGCAGCAGCACCTTGGTGTGTTTTCTGTGTTCTCCAAGTGAAAATAAGCCTGTCCGGAGCCCGTGGTAGCTCCAGCTGCTTTGGAACACATTCTGCCACACTTGCTCTTTCTGCATGTCTCTAGCAGCCAGAAAGCGCTGTAAAGCGCTCTTTTCTCGAGAAAAGCAACACTCTGGGAAACCTCTGTAACTTTGCTTGCAGCAGCACCTTGGTGTGTTTTCTGTGTTCTCCAAGTGAAAATAAGCCTGTGGGGAGCCCGTGGTAGCTCCAGCTGCTTTGGAACACATTCTGCCACACTTGCTCTTTCTGCATGTCTCTAGCAGCCAGAAAGCACTGTAAAGCGCTCTTTTCTCGAGAAAAGCAACACTCTGGGAAACCTCTGTAACTTTGCTTGCAGCAGCACCTTGGTGTGTTTTCTGTGTTCTTCAAGTGAAAATAAGCCTGTCCGGAGCCCGTGGTAGCTCCAGCTGCTTTGGAACACATTCTGCCACACTTGCTCTTTCTGCGTGTCTCTAGCAGCCAGAAAGCGCTGTAAAGCGCTCTTTTCTCGAGAAAAGCAACACTCTGGGAAACCTCTGTAACTTTGCTTGCAGCAGCACCTTGGTGTGTTTTCTGTGTTCTCCAAGTGAAAATAAACCTGTCCGGAGCCCGTGGTAGCTCCAGCTGCTTTGGAACACATTCTGCCACACTTGCTCTTTCTGCATGTCTCTAGCAGCCAGAAAGCGCTGTAAAGCGCTCTTTTCTCGAGAAAAGCAACACTCTGGGAAACCTCTGTAACTTTGCTTGCAGCAGCACCTTGGTGTGTTTTCTGTGTTCTCCAAGTGAAAATAAGCCTGTCCGGAGCCCGTGGTAGCTCCAGCTGCTTTGGAGCACATTCTGCCACACTTGCTCTTTCTGCATGTCTCTAGCAGCCAGAAAGCGCTGTAAAGCGCTCTTTTCTCGAGAAAAGCAACACTCAGGGGGACTTCTGTAACTTTGCTTGCAGCAGCACCTTGGGGTGTTTTCTGTGTTCTCCAAGTGAAAATAAGCCTGTCCGGAGCCCGTGGTAGCTCCAGCTGCTTTGGAACACATTCTGCCACACTTGCTCTTTCTGCATGTCTCTAGCAGCCAGAAAGCGCTGTAAAGCGCTCTTTTCTCAAGAAAAGCAACACTCAGGGGGACTTCTGTAACTTTGCTTGCAGCAGCACCTTGGGGTGTTTTCTGTGTTCTCCAAGTGAAAATAAGCCTGTCCGGAGCCCGTGGTAGCTCCAGCTGCTTTGGAACACATTCTGCCACACTTGCTCTTTCTGCATGTCTCTAGCAGCCAGAAAGCGCTGTAAAGCGCTCTTTTTCTCGAGAAAAGCAACACTCAGGGGGACTTCTGTAACTTTCTTGCAGCAGCACCTTGGTGTGTTTTCTGTGTTCTCCAAGTGAAAAGAAGCCTGTCCGGAGCCCGTGGTAGCTCCAGCTGCTTTGGAACACATTCTGCCACACTTGCTCTTTCTGCATGTCTCTAGCAGCCAGAAAGCGCTGTAAGGCGCTCTTTTCTCGAGAAAAGCAACACTCTGGGAAACCTCTGTAACTTTGCTTGCAGCAGCACCTTGGTGTGTTTTCTGTGTTCTCCAAGTGAAAATAAGCCTGTCCGGAGCCCGTGGTAGCTCCAGCTGCTTTGGAACACATTCTGCCACACTTGCTCTTTCTGCATGTCTCTAGCAGCCAGAAAGCGCTGTAAAACGCTCTTTTCTCAGAAAAGCAACACTCTGGGAAACCTCTGTAACTTTGCTTGCAGCAGCACCTTGGTGTGTTTTCTGTGTTCTCCAAGTGAAAATAAGCCTGTCCGGAGCCCGTGGTAGCTCCAGCTGCTTTGGAACACATTCTGCCACACTTGCTCTTTCTGCATGTCTCTAGCAGCCAGAAAGCGCTGTAAAACGCTCTTTTCTCAAGAAAAGCAACACTCTGGGAAACCTCTGTAACTTTGCTTGCAGCAGCACCTTGGTGTGTTTTCTGTGTTCTCCAAGTGAAAATAAGCCTGTCCGGAGCCCGTGGTAGCTCCAGCTGCTTTGGAACACATTCTGCCACACTTGCTCTTTCTGCATGTCTCTAGCAGCCAGAAAGCGCTGTAAAGCGCTCTTTTCTCGAGAAAAGCAACACTCTGGGAAACCTCTGTAACTTTGCTTGCAGCAGCACCTTGGTGTGTTTTCTGTGTTCTCCAAGTGAAAATAAGCCTGTCCGGAGCCCGTGGTAGCTCCAGCTGCTTTGGAACACATTCTGCCACACTTGCTCTTTCTGCATGTCTCTAGCAGCCAGAAAGCGCTGTAAAGCGCTCTTTTCTCGAGAAAAGCAACACTCTGGGAAACCTCTGTAACTTTGCTTGCAGCAGCACCTTGGTGTGTTTTCTGTGTTCTCCAAGTGAAAATAAGCCTGTCCGGAGCCCGTGGTAGCTCCAGCTGCTTTGGAACACATTCTGCCACACTTGCTCTTTCTGCATGTCTCTAGCAGCCAGAAAGCGCTGTAAAGCGCTCTTTTCTCGAGAAAAGCAACACTCTGGGAAACCTCTGTAACTTTGCTTGCAGCAGCACCTTGGTGTGTTTTCTGTGTTCTCCAAGTGAAAATAAGCCTGTCCGGAGCCCGTGGTAGCTCCAGCTGCTTTGGAACACATTCTGCCACACTTGCTCTTTCTGCATGTCTCTAGCAGCCAGAAAGCGCTGTAAAGCGCTCTTTTCTCGAGAAAAGCAACACTCTGGGAAACCTCTGTAACTTTGCTTGCAGCAGCACCTTGGTGTGTTTTCTGTGTTCTCCAAGTGAAAATAAGCCTGTCCGGAGCCCGTGGTAGCTCCAGCTGCTTTGGAACACATTCTGCCACACTTGCTCTTTCTGCATGTCTCTAGCAGCCAGAAAGCGCTGTAAAGCGCTCTTTTCTCGAGAAAATAGCAACACTCAGGGCGACTTCTGTAACTTTGCTTGCAGCAGCACCTTGGTGTGTTTTCTGTGTTCTCCAAGTGAAAATAAGCCTGTCCGGAGCCCGTGGTAGCTCCAGCTGCTTTGGAACACATTCTGCCACACTTGCTCTTTCTGCATGTCTCTAGCAGCCAGAAAGCGCTGTAAAGCGCTCTTTCTCGAGAAAAGCAACACTCTGGGAAACCTCTGTAACTTTGCTTGCAGCAGCACCTTGGTGTGTTTTCTGTGTTCTCCAAGTGAAAATAAGCCTGTCCGGAGCCCGTGGTAGCTCCAGCTGCTTTGGAACACATTCTGCCACACTTGCTCTTTCTGCGTGTCTCTAGCAGCCAGAAAGCGCTGTAAAGCGCTCTTTTCTCGAGAAAAGCAACACTCAGGGGGACTTCTGTAACTTTGCTTGCAGCAGCACCTTGGTGTGTTTTCTGTGTTCTCCAAGTGAAAATAAGCCTGTCTGGAGCCCGTGGTAGCTCCAGCTGCTTTGGAACACATTCTGCCACACTTGCTCTTTCTGCATGTCTCTAGCAGCCAGAAAGCGCTGTAAAGCGCTCTTTTCTCGAGAAAAGCAACACTCTGGGAAACCTCTGTAACTTTGCTTGCAGCAGCACCTTGGTGTGTTTTCTGTGTTCTCCAAGTGAAAATAAGCCTGTCCGGAGCCCGTGGTAGCTCCAGCTGCTTTGGAACACATTCTGCCACACTTGCTCTTTCTGCATGTCTCTAGCAGCCAGAAAGCGCTGTAAAGCGCTCTTTTCTCAAGAAAAGCAACACTCAGGGGGACTTCTGTAACTTTGCTTGCAGCAGCACCTTGGTGTGTTTTCTGTGTTCTCCAAGTGAAAATAAGCCTGTCCGGAGCCCGTGGTAGCTCCAGCTGCTTTGGAACACATTCTGCCACACTTGCTCTTTCTGCATGTCTCTAGCAGCCAGAAAGCACTGTAAAGCGCTCTTTTCTCGAGAAAAGCAACACTCAGGGGGACTTCTGTAACTTTGCTTGCAGCAGCACCTTGGTGTGTTTTCTGTGTTCTCCAAGTGAAAATAAGCCTGTCCGGAGCCCGTGGTAGCTCCAGCTGCTTTGGAACACATTCTGCCACACTTGCTCTTTCTGCATGTCTCTAGCAGCCAGAAAGCGCTGTAAAGCGCTCTTTTCTCGAGAAAAGCAACACTCTGGGAAACCTCTGTAACTTTGCTTGCAGCAGCACCTTGGTGTGTTTTCTGTGTTCTCCAAGTGAAAAGAAGCCTGTCCGGAGCCCGTGGTAGCTCCAGCTGCTTTGGAACACATTCTGCCACACTTGCTCTTTCTGCATGTCTCTAGCAGCCAGAAAGCGCTGTAAAGCGCTCTTTTCTCGAGAAAAGCAACACTCAGGGCGACTTCTGTAACTTTGCTTGCAGCAGCACCTTGGTGTGTTTTCTGTGTTCTCCAAGTGAAAATAAGCCTGTCCGGAGCCCGTGGTAGCTCCAGCTGCTTTGGAACACATTCTGCCACACTTGCTCTTTCTGCATGTCTCTAGCAGCCAGAAAGCGCTGTAAAGCGCTCTTTTCTCGAGAAAAGCAACACTCTGGGAAACCTCTGTAACTTTGCTTGCAGCAGCACCTTGGTGTGTTTTCTGTGTTCTCCAAGTGAAAATAAGCCTGTCCGGAGCCCGTGGTAGCTCCAGCTGCTTTGGAACACATTCTGCCACACTTGCTCTTTCTGCATGTCTCTAGCAGCCAGAAAGCGCTGTAAAGCGCTCTTTTCTCGAGAAAAGCAACACTCAGGGGGACCTTCTGTAACTTTGCTTGCAGCAGCACCTTGGTGTGTTTTCTGTGTTCTCCAAGTGAAAATAAGCCTGTCCGGAGCCCGTGGTAGCTCCAGCTGCTTTGGAACACATTCTGCCACACTTGCTCTTTCTGCATGTCTCTAGCAGCCAGAAAGCGCTGTAAAGCGCTCTTTTCTCGAGAAAAGCAACACTCTGGGAAACCTCTGTAACTTTGCTTGCAGCAGCACCTTGGTGTGTTTTCTGTGTTCTCCAAGTGAAAATAAGCCTGTCCGGAGCCCGTGGTAGCTCCAGCTGCTTTGGAGCACATTCTGCCACACTTGCTCTTTCTGCATGTCTCTAGCAGCCAGAAAGCGCTGTAAAGCGCTCTTTTCTCGAGAAAAGCAACACTCAGGGGGACTTCTGTAACTTTGCTTGCAGCAGCACCTTGGTGTGTTTTCTGTGTTCTCCAAGTGAAAATAAGCCTGTCCGGAGCCCGTGGTAGCTCCAGCTGCTTTGGAACACATTCTGCCACACTTGCTCTTTCTGCATGTCTCTAGCAGCCAGAAAGCGCTGTAAAGCGCTCTTTTCTCGAGAAAAGCAACACTCTGGGAAACCTCTGTAACTTTGCTTGCAGCAGCACCTTGGTGTGTTTTCTGTGTTCTCCAAGTGAAAATAAGCCTGTCCGGAGCCCGTGGTAGCTCCAGCTGCTTTGGAACACATTCTGCCACACTTGCTCTTTCTGCATGTCTCTAGCAGCCAGAAAGCGCTGTAAAGCGCTCTTTTCTCGAGAAAAGCAACACTCTGGGAAACCTCTGTAACTTTGCTTGCAGCAGCACCTTGGTGTGTTTTCTGTGTTCTCCAAGTGAAAATAAGCCTGTCCGGAGCCCGTGGTAGCTCCAGCTGCTTTGGAACACATTCTGCCACACTTGCTCTTTCTGCATGTCTCTAGCAGCCAGAAAGCGCTGTAAAGCGCTCTTTTCTCGAGAAAAGCAACACTCTGGGAACTTCTGTAACTTTGCTTGCAGCAGCACCTTGGTGTGTTTTCTGTGTTCTCCAAGTGAAAATAAGCCTGTCCGGAGCCCGTGGTAGCTCCAGCTGCTTTGGAACACATTCTGCCACACTTGCTCTTTCTGCATGTCTCTAGCAGCCAGAAAGCGCTGTAAAGCGCTCTTTTCTCGAGAAAAGCAACACTCTGGGAGAAACTTCTGTAACTTTGCTTGCAGCAGCACCTTGGTGTGTTTTCTGTGTTCTCCAAGTGAAAAGAAGCCTGTCCGGAGCCCGTGGTAGCTCCAGCTATACTCGACGCTTTGGAACACATTCTGCCACACTTGCTCTTTCTGCGTGTCTCTAGCAGCCAGAAAGCGCTGTAAAGCGCTCTTTTCTCGAGAAAAGCAACACTCAGGGGGACTACTGTAACTTTGCTTGCAGCAGCACCTTGGTGTGTTTTCTGTGTTCTCCAAGTGAAAATAAGCCTGTCCGGAGCCCGTGGTAGCTCCAGCTGCTTTGGAACACATTCTGCCACACTTGCTCTTTCTGCATGTCTCTAGCAGCCAGAAAGCGCTGTAAAGCGCTCTTTTCTCGAGAAAAGCAACACTCTGGGAACCTCTGTAACTTTGCTTGCAGCAGCACCTTGGTGTGTTTTCTGTGTTCTCCAAGTGAAAATAAACCTGTCCGGAGCCCGTGGTAGCTCCAGCTGCTTTGGAACACATTCTGCCACACTTGCTCTTTCTGCATGTCTCTAGCAGCCAGAAAGCGCTGTAAAGCGCTCTTTTCTCGAGAAAAGCAACACTCTGGGAAACCTCTGTAACTTTGCTTGCAGCAGCACCTTGGTGTGTTTTCTGTGTTCTCCAAGTGAAAATAAGCCTGTCCGGAGCCCGTGGTAGCTCCAGCTGCTTGGAACACATTCTGCCACACTTGCTCTTTCTGCATGTCTCTAGCAGCCAGAAAGCGCTGTAAAGCGCTCTTTTCTCGAGAAAAGCAACACTCAGGGGACTTCTGTAACTTTGCTTGCAGCAGACCTTGGTGTGTTTTCTGTGTTCTCCAAGTGAAAATAAGCCTGTCCGGAGCCCGAGGGTAGCTCCAGCT
>NW_028154294.1:0-20220 GCF_965231275.1 Zosterops lateralis
TAGCCAATTGAAGCTGAGAAAACATCAAGATTCACCCCCACGAAAATCGTGGATCCTCCTCCTGGTCACCTGCTGCATGTGGAGGGGCAACACTCCTGGGGCTGGGGGGAGGCTGCAGATACAGGGAGGGGTGGAACCTTCTGCTGCCTCCTCCTCCTGCTCCTCCTCCTCCTGTGTCCCTACTCCTTCTAACACTCCATTTCCTCCTACTATTCCTCTGCCTCCTGCACAATCCCACCTTCTCCTCCCACGAGCATCCTTTGAACATTTTGTTCTTCAACCCTGCTTCTCCTTCCCTTCCCCTCCTGCCCCAGGCCCAGCACCCACTGCCGGCTCCCTCTTCCCCCCCAAACCCACAGCATCCCACCGGAGGGGCACGGATGGAGCTGGGGCAGCTCGGGCTGGGGCAGCGCTGGGCTCTCGGCCGCTCCCGCCCGCACTCGCTCCCCACTGCAGCCGCTCCCGCCACGACAGCGCGGGGGGACTGAAGAGAGAAACAACAAGGATGACACCTCACCACCTGAGCCTGGGGCTGGACAACTGGGCTCCAACATGCAAATGGACCAAAACACCAAAGTTTAGGACCTCGTGACCAGTCGTCCATGATGAGACCATTTCAAGTCCACCTTGAGTGTAGCCCTGCTCAGGCTCCTGCCCTGCCCAAGGTCTGCCCTAAAGAGCTTTCAATAAATATCTGCTTTATTCTCTAGCTCTGTCCAGGCTCTGTTTCAGGCCAGCCTTCCCAAGGCATCATTCTCCCAGAGGTAATTAAGGACATGGACACCCAGAGGGGCAAGAAGGGAAGTCCAGAAGGGATTTAGACAGCAGGGGATGGATGGTGTTGGTGTGCTGGGAAGGGTGAGGGGGAAGGGGAGGGTGCAGGATTACAGTTAAGGCAAGAGGCAGCAGGAGGAATCTCTGTGGTGAGAAAGAGGATGATGGAAAAGAGCAGGAAGAGAAAAATACTGAGGACTGGGACGTTTTCAAGCAGGGTGTAATGCTCAAACTCTGGGAGCTGATGCAGATGGTTTGTAGCCCCGGTTGGCAGGAGAGGCAAACAAGGAGGTCAGGATCCCAGGGGGTTTCTCTGTGCTGGGGAGCGGCAGGAGCGGGCGCAGAGGGGCGGCACCGGGAGCACGGGCTGGGGGCCTGTGGGGAGCTGCGGGGCCGGGCCGGGGCTGTGGGGCAGCTGGGGCTCAGCGCCGGGCGCTGCCTGACCCCACCACCCCCCGGGCAGGGCCGGCACTGGCCCCCGGCCCCCAGGAGGCTGCGGGACGCCCCGGCCGCTGCCCGGCCCCGTGGAGCTGCCGGCCCTGCCCGCCGGGGGAGCCGCCTTTGGACACTGCGGCACCACAGGCACCGGCTCTGGGATACGGGCTCTGCAGGGCACGGCCAGCACAAGCACCAGCCACAAGGAAGGAAGGAAGGAAGGAAGGAACAGCTGGGAAATGTGCATTATCCCTGCAAGGATCCAGATCATCTTTGAAGGATCTTGTTTGGGCCCTGCAGAAAGGAATGATTGTGCAGAAAGCTCAGCAGCTGTCAGAGGATGAGCACCCACAGGCACTCAGGGGGGCTGCACGAGGGGCACAAGAAGCCCCTGCAGCACTTGGGCACAAAGGCACAGCAGGTGAAGGCAAGAAGGGAGCAGGAAAAGGCCAAGCTGAAGGCAAAGGCCATGGCAGAGTTTCCACAGCCCCTGAGGGATGAAGCCCAGGGCCCAAGGGGGCCCCAGCACCGACGGGACGGGCTCGGCCACAAGCACCTGGCACAGGCATTGCCCTCCTCGGCAGGGGAGAGCCCACCCAAACAGCCCCTGCCAAGGAAGCAGGGATCCATCTGCAGCCCACAGGGACACTGCAAGCACACACAGCAGCACCCTCAGCAGGAGCAAGTCCAGCCCTGCACGGAC
The DNA here is from genome assembly GCF_965231275.1 of Zosterops lateralis. NCBI lineage: Eukaryota > Metazoa > Chordata > Aves > Passeriformes > Zosteropidae > Zosterops > Zosterops lateralis. Next base: position 1,913 of record NW_028154294.1, read on the forward strand.
ATGGATTCCTAGGGCTGCCACAGCTCCCATTACACCAGGGACCCACCACACTGGAGCCCTTGACAACATTCAGCCTGGGGCTGCATCCACACGAGGCCTTTCCTCATACACACAGGGGCCTCTCCACCCACTCTCAATCTCAGACCTAAGGGGGGAAAAATGACAAAAATGTCTTTGATTATCCAGGGGACAAGTGGGAAAGATGAGGGGCTGTGTTTTATTCAACCACTATTAACAGATGCCGGGGATGGGTTTGAAATGCAGGAAGTTTTATTTGCTCCTCATTGTGATTGTAATTTACTGGGAAGGCCTTTGACGGCTAAATTGGGAATGCAAATTAATATTGTAAAAGGTGATACAGAGGCCAGTTCTCTTGTACCTCTGTGTCAAATGTCTGGCAAGGCCTGTGCTGAAGTGAACCCACAAGTGTGGGCAGCCCCAGGGAAAGGGGGAAAATTAGATTCCCAGCCTCTCCAAATCACTCTGAAGCAACCAGCACTGTTGGGAAAGATGGGACAGGAAGGACTTATGGATATGATTGTCTGGCAAGAAATACTGCAGATGAAAAACCTGTGAGTGCAATAGAAATGAAAGCCAGCTTTGACATGTAGGCATGGGAGGCAGGAAAACGGTGATTAGCTGGAGATGGGTTGAAGGGCAGAAACAAAAGGACTCAGGAATGCAGCCTTTCCACTTTGCAAGGGATCAGGGAAAAAGCAGATAAGAAAAGTAGTCTTTAGAGTTTAGAATATAAAATGACATGGTAATATAGTAGTTCTCATAGGCTGCATGCAAAGTTTGTAGGTTTTGGATCTTGCACCGGTTGGTCACTGTGAATTAGAATATTCAACACAAAAAGAGAGAGAATGGATTGTAACAAGGTGCCCTCTCTCTTGCTCTTGCTCTCTTGCTCTTTCCCCCCACGCTCTTGCCCCCTCTCTCTTATCCCTGCTGTCTTATCCCTTCCCCCACTCTTACCTCACTTCTACCCCTGAGCTCTCTTCTACCCTCTCTCTCCCCTCTCTCTCTCGGGGCTTCCCTCCAGCCCAGGCTGGTGGCTGAAGGCAAAGCCCTCTTTACCCACCACCCTTGGAATAAAGCCACGTGTTTCTAGAATATCTCAGCTCTGCAGAGTTCCTTGTCCCTGCCGCCCACGGATGTCACTACACAGCACGAGTGGTGTCTAAAAGCAAAACCCTATTGCAAGGGAGGGAAGGAAGGGCTTTGTAATCTCAGGAGTAATGTTACCCAGGACTAAAAAGCAGCTGTGACAATTCTGAGGATTAATAGGTGTTATATATATTTTATATAAAGTTGGCTTTTCGCAAGATGTGTGCTATATAGTAAATAATGTTGTGGTAAGGATATAGAATATATATATAGAATATAAGTTTTTAATTCTGCTTTTAGAAAATTAGGTATAGTGGTAATAACTGATGTAATATGCTTAAACTGTCTGTTTGGTCGGGATAACATCCAGTGAACATGTAAAGAGGACCCTGCTATTGATACACCAACTATCAGCATCTCCCACCTGCAGAAAGCATGGACCAAGGCCCAAGCTGGACGCGATAAAAAGGACACAGCCATGAAACACGCATGCTCTAAAAAGGCGGACCCAAGGAGGGGCCATGCAAAACAGTTCCTGGAATATGGAAACTAGTTTATGGAATTTTATGAATATTCATATATCGATATAACGGGAAGGGTATTTAACGAGTGTCTCTGAGAAAGCAAAGTGTGGACTTGGCTGAATGCCGAGTCACCCGGCCGGCCGTAATTGGCTTTTTTTATCTCCTAATTGTCTTAATTATTTTATTAAACATAGTTTTTTAAATTTACCAAAAAGTGAACCTCGTTTTTCACAATTGGGAATTGCAGGACCTGGATTGAGGATTCTCTGCTCTAGCCAGAACACTGGATGACTTTTTAACCCCACACAGCCTCAATGTTATGGTATGGACACGAGAAAGAGAACAAAACTTGAGAAAATGAAAAAACCCAAAATGACTGATGTCCCAGCCATGGCTCTTCCAGAGTCAGAAAAAAACCTGGAATTTTTTGTATGCAAAAAGCTCAGGTCAGGTAGAAAGAATGAATGGGGAAATAAAGAAACACCTTTGGAAGCTGCTGACAGAAACCAAGATGCCACAGGTGGGGCTTTTGCCATTGGCTCTGGCAAGAATAAGAGCCAGATCCAGGGCACATATTCGATTATCTCCCTTGGAATTGATCTTTGGAATTCCTTCCCCTGGCAATTCTCCACCTAGTGCAGGCTGGAGATAAGGGATGTGTATTTAAAGCAGCCTGTGGCCAGAATCCTGTCTCCTGTGAAATCTCTCCCACTGGAAGCTGGGCTGGCACAGACCCTGCCTTGGGACTTTGCTGTTCACACCATCCAACCAGGACATGGGGCCCTGCCTGAGGAGTGGGAAGAAGCACCACTGGGGGCCAAGTGGCCCATCCCAAGTGTCCCTGAGCACAGAAACAGCCCCAGCACAGCTCAGCACGGGGGGACCCCTCACCCTGGGCTCAAGGGCTCGGAAGGCCCAAAGGAGATTTGGACTTCCCGGCTGCAGGAGGAGGATGGGAGGCCACGACTGACCCGCCCTGAAGGCACCGGAGCAGCAGCCAGGGCTCCACAGCGGGGGAAGCCCCTGTGCCTGCCCACAGATCCTCTGCTGGAATAGTCTGCCTGGCCACCTCCTGGGCCATCTCCAGACACTGGGGGCCCAGCCTTGCTGCCACTGCTTCAGCTTCAGGGCTTTCTGTGCCTGCACTCGCCACAGGGGCTGGGTGGGGAACACAACGGGACAATTCCACTCTGGCTCTCAGTCACACTCACACACGGGGCTGGATGGGATCACATCGCTCCAAAATATACCAAGTTCAAATTTAAAAAAAAAAATCTTATTTCTCTAGTCAGGCTTGGTTTGCCTTTGCCCTGGGCAAAGGAATTTTAAATATTATCTTTTAAAGGATGTTACACCACTCAACAGAGATGAGTTTAACATCTCAGCAGACTGGGAATAGCCCAAAAGACACCCACAAAGACAACGACCATCAACAAAACATCAACGACCATCAGCAAACAGCAACCAACATCTGCCCCAGACACTGCCCTGGAATAGCTGGAGACACCTGGTCTGGAAAAGGCTGATGAGGAAATCCAGGAGTGAGGACCTAATTAACATCAGAGGCAAAGAAATCCGGCTCCAATAGGAAACCAAATACTCAGAACTCAGCGACTTGGAAGCAATGAACATCGAACCAATGGATTTCTATGGGGTCAGACTGTAGAAAGTTTAGGAAAAATCCAGTACAACTCACATGTCATGAAATGATTTCCTCTGCACACCCTGGCTACGAGTGGATGAAATGATTTCTGTTGCACATCCTGGCCAAAATCAAGTAATGCCTTGACTCTCTAACACTAAAAATATTGTTGGAGAAATTCTGTTTTTCTCACAGTTTCTGTAACAAGATTACACCACCACAATAATTTCTCATAATAATCCTGCTTTTATATTGTCAGTTACTTTTGGATCAGGGGTGAGAATCAATTCTACACCTAGGAGGAAAAGCACATAAAACTTGATTACTTTGAAATGTTTTTGTCTATGTTTGTGTGAGGCTCTTAGTGATGGCAAAATTTTGGTTTGGGTTTTTCGATGTTCATCTTTAGGCTGCATTTTGCAAAACTAGAAGGGCTTTAAAGGTGACCCTTTAATGCACAAACAGGTAAAAGAATTAAACAGTTAAATTAACAGTTAAAACAAAAGCAGATTGTGGGGGGGCACATGTGAGTCATTCAGTGGCTGCTCTGGAAGAGAAGCTCCATTCCAGGCAGCCAGGAGAGGAGCTTTAGAAATGCAAATTAACACTGCTGGGGAAAAGTGGGGACAGTGCACCAGGCTCTTCTTGCCTGCGGGAGGAATTGGGCTGATTCCCTCTGCCCCTCAGCCCAAGCTCTGCCTGCTTGCACAGATGGAATTGGCACAGCCAAAGGCAGAGCCCACAGGGAGGAGATCTGACTCTGCAACACAAATTGCTTCAGCTGCAAAGGGAAACAGCCAGTGGAGAATGGTGTGAAAACTTCACTACAACAAGTGGGGGGAATCATCCCTCTCCCCACTCCAACATGTGCTGGCACTGTCTGTGTCACACAGGGAGCATCAGACCACTGGGCTGTTTGTGCTACCACAGGCTCAGAGAAATCACTTGGGAATCCAAGTCTGGGATGATTTAATTAGAGAAAAGAGATCAATTGATGCAGCCCTGGCTGGAGGGAGCCCCCAAAAATGGGGAAAAGATGAACGGCCACCACAACAAATCCTACAACACCCTGGACCAGCCCCTGGGAACCCAAACCAATTCACATCAGGAGCCAGAGAACACATTGATCATTCCAATGGCACAATTAGATTACAAGATGTCCACGAAATAATAACCAACCAGACAGATCCAGCTCCTCAGTCTGGCCCACCAATCCACTCAAACCAAGAACACAACATTTCACCACGGGCTGGGATCAGATTATCTGGGAGCAGAAGGAGGAGGACAGGGTGGAAAATTAAATGACTCAAGGTGCTGTTGGCAAAGAGATGACAACAGAAAAGTGGTGAAACAGGAAACAAAGGTAATAAGAAAGCAGCTCATGTTCCGGTCCAAACGTGGAAAGGATGGGAATGGGACACGGTTTGGTGGTTCCCTGGCACAGCAGGGGTTAAACGAATGCTCTTTCTCCTCTGTTGTGCTACAGCAACTCTCATCTTTGGGCCCTGCACCACACCTTGCTGAGGGCAGCTCATTCAGCAGCTGAGCAAGGGGATGCAGGTGGCAGCCAGGCCTCCTGAGCCACACACGGCTACAAAAGGACAGGAACTGTTAAAAATGACCCGATAATATTGGCTTTGACATTTGTGCATTAGTCTTTATATGTGGTTATTGATTTCAAGTGCAGTGGAATTTATAATCTCTTTTAGCTGCTTGCTAATAAAATTTATTTCTCATTTTAGTATGCACTGTATAGCCCATGGAAATAGTAGTGTGATGAGTGTTATGTTGATGTATTCACCTTACAGCTTATAGAAATAATTATGTGATGAATGTATTGTACCACAGGCCTTAGCAAAATATAAAATGTTAAAATACTTCTTGTAACCGAGAGAACTGTGTAAAGCAATTAGGTTGTTTCCCACATCTGCTGACTGACCTCTCCAAGTGATAAGGGTGACACCAACCAGAGCACGGGAGAAGAATTCGAGAAGAATTTGTTACCTGTTCAGTATCTGGGAAGTGTGAAACAACAGGATGAAGCCACAAGAAGAAATAAAATATATTGACCCGATCCACAGGATGTTATTTAGATGAGCCAGAACAGAAACCCAAAATAAAGCAAAGTTTCTATAACAAGGAAAGCTACCAAGAATATTTGAATAATGCATGAAACTCATGAACATGTATGTGCCTTAGTAAAGTAACAGTACAGAGATAACACTGTCTTAACGCACCCACGGGTCCCTTGGCTGATCGCCAGGAACACCCAGCGCTGGACATGGAACTGGTTTGTCCCTTATTGAACTTTTGAAAAGTATTTTAAGACTGAATATTCGTTTTTCTCAGAATCGAAGTCACTGACAATAATCCCAAAACCAAAGAGGACTCAGCAAGGAAAAACAGAGTCAACGAGTGAATCTGCTTGGAGACAGGGCCGGGGACTGGGAGATAAGGGAGCAACGGGAGAATCCATCAGTTTCATAAAATGTTCCTCATTGACACGGACTGTGCTCAGCCAAGGCCCTGCGAAATTCCTGAACACGGAGAAGAAGAACAAAGACTGAGCAGAGCCGGGAATATCGGATGTTCTACAAAAGGGGGGCGCACATTAACGAGGACATGCAGGAGGCGGATCGGGAAGTCAGAACTTTCCAAGGACCTTCGCCACGGGGCAAAGGGACAGGGAGATGCAGAAGGGAAAATCAGGAGAAAAAGGAGGCCGCGTCCTACAACAATTGGAGAGACCCCCCGGCAAAGGCCGCACGGCCTCTCCCTTTGTTCAGGAATAAAGTCACTTTTACAGGACTCCTCGGGCTCCTGTGGGGACACAAACCTCTGGCCACCTCTGGGAATTTTCCCGCACAGCCCCCCCCGGGGACAGGGCGGCCACCTCCGTCCTCCCCACAGGAACCGGGACGAGCCGGCGCTGCTCCGGCAGCGGCTCCTGCCGAGGCAGCGGCGGGAAGGAGAGCGCGGGCAGCCGCTCCCGCAGCGCCCTCAGGCCACGGGCAACACGGCGCCGACACGGCACAAGGAACCCGCCGGAGGCCCCTGCCGCCCCCTCCGCCCGCAGCCAGCCCCGAGCCCCGGCAGAACCGAGCGCGGCTCCCACCTGCGCTGGGGCCGCCTCCGAGCTCCGCCAGTGCCGCCTCACCGGGCTCCGGCCGCTGCCGCCGCTCCCGGGCCCGCACACGCGCTCCCACAATGGCGCCTCTGCCCAGCCACGGGCGCCCGGGGGGCGGCCCCGGCAACGGGCTTGGCCCCGCTCCGCCCAATCAGCGCGCGCCCACAACCGGCACTGACGGCACAATCAGCCAATGGCGACGAGCGAGGCCCGGGCTGTGCACACGGCCCACACCCGCCCCGCGCTCTCAGGCCCCGCCCCCGGGCTGTGGGAGGGGAAAGCCGCAGATGAGGAACCGCCCTGGGACGGGCCCGGGCCCGAGGCGGGATTGAGCTGGAAACACAAACAAAGTTCTCCGCACCTCCCGGCCCGCCTTTCCCAGCCCTGCGTGTTCGCTGCCACCGCCTCCGAGGAAAGCCCTCAGTTCTCCCGGCCCTACTCAGGAGCATCAGTGCATGGCTTTGATTTCGCCAAAAAAAAAAGGGAAAAGCCCCAAGGCCCTTGGGCTGAGTGGAGGAGGGGGGAGATTTCTGTGAGAAAACTCCAGAAATCTTTTTTCCCGAGGCGGGGAAGAACAAAGCCAAGCCCAGTGAGGCGGGTCGCTCCCAGCAGCGCCTCTCTGCCGTCCCAGCTGAAGCCCTCGCTGGCTGCTCCGGGCTGGACGGGCGCACCGGGAGCGCTGGGAAGGGGCCCCGGCTCGGGGCGCGGCCCCCGGGGCAGCCCCGCGGCAGCTCCAAGGCTCCGCCAGCCGGGATGGAACGTGGCAGGGGGAGCGGGGAAGGGACGGGGCTGCCGGCGCCGAGGGAACACCAGGGACACCGGGGGCGCTTCACAAACATTTAATAAGAAACCCCAAAATTATAAACAATACAAAAACAGCATCAGTGGCACCTTAAAAACAGATGGGGATCATGCAGAGACATCCCAAAGAAAGAAGGGATGGAATGGAATTCCACTGAATAGGAATGGACTCACAAGGATTGAGTCACACCCTTAAGGTATTGGTGCCTGTGGGGTCAAATCACACATTGGCATTATTGGCACCTTGCCCCAGCCACAGTCACATTCACATGTTTGTACCTGTTTGTACATTGCACTTGTTTGTTGCCTGTATTCACAGTGTTATACCAATATAGATATGAAATATCTGTGTATAAATAGTGTTAGAAGAAGGTATATGAAACCTGTTTCCACAGTGTTATATCTACATATATCTACAGGCTTAGTGTATAAATGTGTAGTGCAAGAGAAACAGGATGAGTCCTGGAGTGGCTCCAGGAGAAAGAAACCCCCAGCCCCAGCCCAGGCAGCCACACCTCAGCTTCCACATCACCTCCTCCTTCTGCACGTTCATCTCCTGGAGACCAGGCACTGAGGTGACCCTGAGACAAAATACTGAGATGTTCATGAGATCAGGCACTGAGGTGACCCTGAGGGTCAGTGCAAGGCAGACACTGTGCCTGAGGAAGGACATCCCAGGGTCTGGGAAAGGACAAAGCTGTGACTGCCCAGCACAGAGAAGGTGCTTTGTCCATCCCCTGTTACAGCCGAGTTTGGGCTCTGCTGCACAGATAGGGCATCAGGTATGAGCAGGGCACACTCCTGAGTTTATTCTCAGCCAGGAAAACACACTCTGCATCGCCCAGGACAGGAACCCTGCAAGGAGGAGCAGAGACAATGCTGGCAACACAGGAGACACATTGTGCTCCCATGCCCCCATTCCCTGCCCACATCCCCCAGGCCCTGCTCGGCTCCCTGGGACTCACGAGGAGTTGAAGCTGCTGCCGTCCTCCCACTGAAGCTGCTGCCCCCGTCTGCGCAGCCCCAGCCAGAGATTGACCTTCCGGCTGGGGCGGGACAGGAACTCCTGGGAAGTGAAGAGACCAGCAGTCAGATCTGCACCCCCAGCCCAGGAGCCCCCCAGGCCCCCCTCGGACACCCCACACCCCCAGCCCCTCACTCACCATTTCCTCATCCCTGAGCTCAGAGCACCGAGCCTGACCCTGATCCCAGGTGTGCTGATCCTTCGAGAGGAAGTAGCAGATCCTGCGGTACCCGACCCAGTCATCAGGACAGGCCAGCGGAGTGCCAGGAAAAGCTGCAATGTTTGTTTGTCTTCCCCCTGCAGAGGGAAGAGGAGAAGGTCCAGGATTCCCCTCCACAGGCAATAGGGACCCTGCTGTGCCCCGAGGGGCTGGGCTGAGGCAGCTGCTCCTCCCTTACCTGACAGCACAGCCAAGGCCGGCACCAAAGCCAGGACCAGCATCACGAGCAGAGTCGGGACCAGGGTGACCTTGGGATGGGATCTGAACCTCTCACCTGCAGCAGTAAAGAGTCCATGGCTGTGAGGACGGGGCTGTCCTGAGCACGCCCAGCCCTCACATCTCCCCACCCAACACCCGGGGGACACAGGAGGGATCCCCCATTCTGTGTGCCCCTCACTCAGCTGGCAGCAAGAGAAACAAGGGACAGGGGCACAGCCAGGGCCAGGGCACAGCCGGGGCCAGAAGAACTGCCCAGCGCCGGGGGCAGCCGGGGGTGTCGGTCCCGGCCCCTGCGGGGGCCCAGCAGAGCAGGAGGGCTCTTCCAGAGCCCTGGAAACAGCCACAGCCCTGCCAGCCCTGTGCACCTGTGGGGTGACACTGTCCCCTCCCTACAGCCCACGGCGCTGGCCCTGCACTCACACAGAAACTGTAGGGGTTTCTTCTGTATGTTCTCAGCTTCTGATCCGTTCTGGCATTTCAGGGGCTTCTTCACACTCCCAGTACTGGAGCGGGGCTCATTCCCCACATCTTCATTCATTGCACACCCACCAGTGGCCCCTTCCTGCTTAGGACAAGTGGCTTCTTGCTCCCCCCTCCGAGCTCCGCCAGTGCCGCCTCACCGGGCTCCGGCCGCTGCCGCCGCTCCCGGGCCCGCACACGCTCCGGAATGCGGAGTGGGACGGAGCTGGATCCTTTCTCGACCCGCGTTCTGAGCAATCCGCGCGTGGAACACGAGGAGAGGCGGGAGACATCAGGTGGAAGGGCGGCTTGGCGCTCTGCACGGAACGGCCCCGGCTGTTTTCCCGAACTCCAGCGGTTTCTCGGGAAAGGTGGCTGAGGAAAGACCCCGGCGCTGTGCCCGGAGGGACATCCCAGCCCAGTTTCACATCCGACTTTTCAAATTAGGGAAACAATGGAATAATCACAGGGCGGGATCGCGGCAGTTCCGTGCCGCGCGCCAAGCCCGCCCCTCTCCCCCATTGGCCGACGTCTCCCGCCGCGTCTCCTTCTCGCGCGCTGATTGGTCAGAGCTGGGCTGAGGGACGATCCCGGCCCGCCCACTCCGCCATGCTCGGATCGGCCCCCGGAGCGCGGAGCGACTCTGGAAACCGGGACCGGCCCCGGGAGCGGCGGCAGCGGCCGGAGCCCGGTGAGGCGGCACTGGCGGAGCTCGGAGGCGGCCCCAGCGCAGGTGGGAGCCGCGCTCGGTTTTGCCGGGGCTCGGGGCTGGCTGCGGGCGGAGGGGGCGGCAGGGGGCTCCGGCGGGTTCCTTGTGCCGTGTCGGCGCCGTGTTGCCCGTGGCCTGAGGGCGCTGCGGGAGCGGCTGCCCGCGCTCTCCTTCCCGCCGCTGCCTCGGCAGGAGCCGCTGCCGGAGCAGCGCCGGCTCGTCCCGGTTCCTGTGGGGAGGACGGAGGTGGCCGCCCTGTCCCCGGGGGGGGCTGTGCGGGAAAATTCCCAGAGGTGGCCAGAGGTTTGTGTCCCCACAGGAGCGCGAGGAGTCCTGTAAAAGTGACTTTATTCCTGAACAAAGGGAGAGGCCGTGCGGCCTTTGCCGGGGGGTCTCTCCAATTGTTGTAGGACGCGGCCTCCTTTTTCTCCTGATTTTCCCTTCTGCATCTCCCTGTCCCTTTGCCCCGTGGCGAAGGTCCTTGGAAAGTTCCGACTTCCCGATCCGCCTCCTGCATGTCCTCGTTAATATGCGCCCCCCTTTTGTAGAACATCCGATATTCCCGGCTCTGCTCAGTCTTTGTTCTTCTTCTCCGTGTTCAGGAATTTCGCAGGGCCTTGGCTGAGCACAGTCCGTGTCAATGAGGAACATTTTCTGAAACTGATGGATTCTCCCGTTGCTCCCTTATCTCCCAGTCCCCGGCCCTGTCTCCAAGCAGATTCACTCGTTGACTCTGTTTTTTCTTGCTGGGTCCTCTTTGGTTTTGGGATTATTGTCAGTGACCTCAATTCTGAGGAAAAGGAATATTCAGTCTTAGAATATTTTTCAAAAGTTCAATAAGGGACAAACCAGTTCCATGTCCAGCGCAGGGTGTTCCTGGCGATCAGCCAAGGGACCCGTGGGTGCGTTAAGACAGTGTTATCTCTGTACTGTTACTTTACTAAGGCACATACATGTTCATGAGTTTCATGCATTATTCAAATATTCTTGTAGCTTTCATTGTTATAGAAACTTTGCTTTATTTTGGGTTTCTGTTCTGGCTTATCTAAATAACATCCTGTGGATCAGGTCAATATATTTTATTTCTTCTTGTGGCTTCATCCTGTTGTTTCACACTTCCCAGATACTGAACAGGTAACAAATTCTTCTCGAATTCTTCTCCCGTGCTCTGGTTGGTGTCACCCTTATCACTTGGAGAGGTCAGTCAGCAGATGTGGGAAACAACCTAATTGCTTTACACAGTTCTCTCGGTTACAAGAAGTATTTTAACATTTTATATTTTGCTAAGGCCTGTGGTACAATACATTCATCACTTAATTAGTTCTATAAGCTGTAAGGTGAATACATCAACATAACACTCATCACACTACTATTTCCACGGGCTTTACTGTGCATACTAAAATGAGAAATAAGTTTTATTAGCAAGCAGCTAAAAGGGATTATAAATTCCACTGTACTTGAAATCAATAACCACATATAAAGACTAATGCACAAATGTCAAAGCCAATATTATCGGGTCATTTTTAACAGTTCCTGTCCTTTTGTAGCCGTGTGTGGCTCAGGAGGCCTGGCTGCCACCTGCATCCCCTTGCTCAGCTGCTGAATGAGCTGCCCTCAGCAAGGTGTGGTGCAGGGCCCAAAGATGAGAGTTGCTGTAGCACAACAGAGGAGAAAGAGCATTCCTTTAACCCCTGCTGTGCCAGGGAGCCACCAAACCGTGTCCCATTCCCATCCTTTCCACGTTTGGACCGGAACATGAGCTGCTTTCTTATTTCCTTTGTTTTCTGTTTCCCCACTTTTCTGTTGTCATCTGTTTGCCAACAGCATCTTGAGTCATTTAATTTTCCACCCTGTCCTCCTCCTTCTGCTCACAGATAATCTGATCCCAGCCCGTGGTGAAATGTTGTGTTCTTGGTTTGGGTGGATTGGTGGGCCAGACTGAGGAGCTGGATCTGTGTGGTTGGTTATTATTTCGTGGACATCTTGTAATCTAATTGTGCCATTGGAATGATCAATGTGTTCTCTGGCTCCTGATGTGAATTGGTTTGGGTTCCCAGGGGCTGGTCCAGGGTGTTGTAGGATTTGTTGTGGTGGCCGTTCATCTTTTCCCCATTTTTGGGGGCTCCCTCCAGCCAGGGCTGCATCAATTGATCTCTTTTCTCTAATTAAATCATCCCAGACTTGGATTCCCAAGTGATTTCTCTGAGCCTGTGGTAGCACAAACAGCCCAGTGGTCTGATGCTCCCTGTGTGACACAGACAGTGCCAGCACATGTTGGAGTGGGGAGAGGGATGATTCCCCCCACTTGTTGTAGTGAAGTTTTCACACCATTCTCCACTGGCTGTTTCCCTTTGCAGCTGAAGCAATTTGTGTTGCAGAGTCAGATCTCCTCCCTGTGGGCTCTGCCTTTGGCTGTGCCAATTCCATCTGTGCAAGCAGGCAGAGCTTGGGCTGAGGGGCAGAGGGAATCAGCCCAATTCCTCCCGCAGGCCAGAAGAGCCTGGTGCACTGTCCCCACTTTTCCCCAGCAGTGTTAATTTGCATTTCTAAAGCTCCTCTCCTGGCTGCCTGGAATGGAGCTTCTCTTCCAGAGCAGCCACTGAATGACTCACATGTGCCCCCCCCCCCCCCACGATCTGCTTTTGTTTTAACTGTTAATTTAACTGTTTAATTCTTTTCCCTGTTTGTGCCTTAAAGGGTCACCTTTAAAGCTTTTCTAGTTTTGCAAAATGCAGCCTAAAGATGAACATCGAAAAACCCAAACCGAAATTTTGCCATCACTAAGAGCCTCACACAAACATAGACAAAAACATTTCAAAGTAATCAAGTTTTATTTGCTTTTCCTCTTAGGAGTAGGAATTGATTTTCACACCCCTGGTCCAAACGTAACTGACAATATAAAAGCAGGATTATTATGAGAAATCATTGTGGTGGTGTAATCTTGTCACAGAAACTGCGAGAAAAACAGAATTTGTCCAACAATATTTTTAGTGTTAGAGAGTCAAGGCATTACTTGATTTTGGCCAGGATGTGCAACAGAAATCATTTAATCCACTCGTAGCCAGGGTGTGCAGAGAAAATCATTCCATGACACGTGAGTTTTACTGGATTTTTCCTAAACTTTGTACAGTCTGAACACATAGAAATCCATTGGTTTGATGTTCATTGCTTCCAAGTCGCTGAGTTCTGAGTATTTGGTTTCCTATTGGAGCCGGATTTCTTTGCCTCTGATGTTAATTAGGTCCCCACTCCTGGATTTCCTCATCAGCCTTTTCCAGACCAGGTGTCTCCAGCTATTCCAGGGCAGTGTCTGGGGTAGATGTTGGTTGCTGTTTGCTGATGGTCGTTGATGTTTTGTTGATGGTCGTTGTCTTTGTGGGTGTCTTTTGGGCTATTCCCAGTCTGCTGAGATGTTAAACTCATCTCTGTTGAGTGGTGTAACATCCTTTAAAAGATAATATTTAAAATTCCTTTGTCCAGGGCAAAGGCAAACCAAGCCTGACTAGAGAAATAAGATTTTTTTTTTTTTTTTAATTTGAACTTGGTATATTTTGGAGCAATGTGATCCCATCCAGCCCCGTGTGTGAGTGTGACTGAGAGCCAGAGTGGAATTGTCCCGTTGTGTTCCCCAGCCCCTGTGGCGAGTGCAGGCACAGAAAGCCCTGAAGCTGAAGCAGTGGCAGCAAGGCTGGGCCCCCAGTGTCTGGAGATGGCCCAGGAGGTGGCCAGGCAGACTATTCCAGCAGAGGATCTGTGGGCAGGCACAGGGGCTTCCCCCGCTGTGGAGCCCTGGCTGCTGCTCCGGTGCCTTCAGGGCGGGTCAGTCGTGGCCTCCCATCCTCCTCCTGCAGCCGGGAAGTCCAAATCTCCTTTGGGCCTTGCGAGCCCTTGAGCCCAGGGTGAGGGGTCCCCCCGTGCTGAGCTGTGCTGGGGCTGTTTCTGTGCTCAGGGACACTTGGGATGGGCCACTTGGCCCCCAGTGGTGCTTCTTCCCACTCCTCAGGCAGGGCCCCATGTCCTGGTTGGATGGTGTGAACAGCAAAGTCCCAAGGCAGGGTCTGTGCCAGCCCAGCTTCCAGTGGGAGAGATTTCACAGGAGACAGGATTCTGGCCACAGGCTGCTTTAAATACACATCCCTTATCTCCAGCCTGCACTAGGTGGAGAATTGCCAGGGGAAGGAATTCCAAAGATCAATTCCAAGGGAGATAATTGAATCTCTCTCCTGGATCTGGCTCTTATTCTTGCCAGAGCCAATGGCAAAAGCCCCACCTGTGGCCTCTTGGTTTCTGTCAGCAGCTTCCAAAGGTGTTTCTTTATTTCCCCATTCATTCTTTCTACCTGACCTGAGCTCTGGGGGTGCCAGGGGTTGTGGAGGTCCCATTGTGTTCCTAAAGCTGCCAGAACCCCCTGAAGGATCTTTCCTGTAAAATGAGTTCCCCTATTGTAGTTTATTGCTTCCACAATCCTTTCTCTTGGAATTATTTGTTTCAGAAATACATTTCTAAGTGATCCAGTGATTACTGCAGAAGTCAGAATTGCTTTTGGCCCCCCTGTTGGGTGACATGGTGTCAGCAGGAGATATTTCAGCCTTCCTGCTCAGGGCATTTCAGTCCCAGGCTCTCACAGGCACACACAGCTCTGCCGGTTGAGCTGACCATGTGGGGGGTAACCTGTGCTTTGTCTGATTCCCTTTCCTAAATAACAGCGTGTCTTGTAACTCTTTTCCCTTCTGCTGCCCTTGGAGACCCATCCAGAAACACCTTTTCTCCCTGAGGCCAGGGAATGTCTCATCAATCTCTCCCAGCCTGGCTCTGGAGCTCTGTCACCTCAGTGCAGTCATGGGTTTCTCCCCAGCCCCTGTGCAGGCTGTTCCAACAGGAGGCTGGGTTAAACCCTTCCCCTGTCCTCACTTCTAAATCCTCCTGTGCCACTGAACAAGTTTCCTGCTGTAATAACCCAGCCCTGCTCTTTTGGTTCTCAAAGCCTGAACTTGATGCCAGACTTGGACAACAGGAGATCCTTGTGCTGTCAGTTTTCAGGCCTCAGGTCCCATTCAAGCTGTGGCTGCACAATTCTGCAGACAGTGGGGCCACTGTGGCCACTGGGTTAAACATTTTAGCACAAGAATTCCTTTGGCCTGGCCCTGTTTAACACTCACATACAATTCCAGTTCCTTTTCTGAGTCTGGAGGAGCCATGGCTGGGGCATCAATAATTTTGGGTTTTTTTTTCATTTCTCAAGTTTTGTTCCCTTTCCCATGTCCAAACCATAACACTGAGGCTGTGTGGGGTTAAAAAGTCATACAATGTTTTAGCTAGAGAAGAGAATCCTCAATCCAGGTCCTGCAGTTCCCTATTAATCCTCAGAATTGTCACAGCTGCTTTTTAGTCCTGGGTAACATTACTCCTGAGATTACAAAGCCCTTCCTTCCCTTCCTTGCAATAGGGTTTTGCTTTTACACACCACTCGTGCTGTGTAGTGACATCCGTGGGCGGCAGGGACAAGGAACTCTGCAGAGCTGAGATATTCTAGAAACACGTGGCTTTATTCCAAGGGTGGTGGGTAAAGAGGGCTTTGCCTTCAGCCACCAGCCTGGGCTGGAGGGAAGCCCCGAGAGAGAGAGGGGAGAGAGAGGGTAGAAGAGAGCTCAGGGGTAGAAGTGAGGTAAGAGTGGGGGAAGGGATAAGACAGCAGGGATAAGAGAGAGGGGGCAAGAGCGTGGGGGGAAAGAGCAAGAGAGCAAGAGCAAGAGAGAGGGCACCTTGTTACAATCCATTCTCTCTCTTTTTGTGTTGAATATTCTAATTCACAGTGACCAACCGGTGCAAGATCCAAAATCTACAAACGTTGCATGCAGCCTATGAGAACTACTATATTACCATGTCATTTTATATTCTAAACTCTAAAGACTACTTTTCTTATCTGCTTTTTCCCTGATCCCTTGCAAAGTGGAAAGGCTGCATTCCTGAGTCCTTTTGTTTCTGCCCTTCAACCCATCTCCAGCTAATCACCGTTTTCCTGCCTCCCATGCCTACATGTCAAAGCTGGCTTTCATTTCTATTGCACTCACAGGTTTTTCATCTGCAGTATTTCTTACCAGACAATCATGTCCATAAGTCCTTCCTGTCCCATCTTTCCCAACAGTGCTGGTTATTTCAGAGTGATTTGGAGAGGCTGGGAATCTAATTTTCCTCTTTCCCTGGGGCTGCCCACACTTGTGGGTTCACTTCAGCACAGGCCTTGCCAGACATTTGACACAGAGGTACAAGAGAACTGGCCTCTGTATCACCTTTTACAATATTAATTTGCATTCCCAATTTAGCCATCAAAGGCCTTCCCAGTAAATTACAACGACAATGAGGAGCAAATAAAACTTCCTGCATTTCAAACCCATCCCTGGCATCTGCTAATAGTGGTTGAATAAAACACAGCCCCTCATCTTTCCCACTTGTCCCCTGAATAATCAAAGACATTTTTGGCCTTTTCCCCCCTTAGGTCTAAAGATTGAGAGTGGGTGGAGAGGCCCCTGTGTGTATGAGGAAAGGCCTCGTGTGGATGCAGCCCCAGGCTGAATGTTGTCAAGGGCTCCAGTGTGGTGGGTCCCTGGTGTAATGGGAGCTGTGGCAGCCCTAGGAATCCATGTCCGTGCAGGGCTGGACTTGCTCCTGCTGAGGGTGCTGCTGTGTGTGCTTGCAGTGTCCCTGTGGGCTGCAGATGGATCCCTGCTTCCTTGGCAGGGGCTGTTTGGGTGGGCTCTCCCCTGCCGAGGAGGGCAATGCCTGTGCCAGGTGCTTGTGGCCGAGCCCGTCCCCTCGGTGCTGGGGCCCCCTTGGGCCCTGGGCTTCATCCCTCAGGGGCTGTGGAAACTCTGCCATGGCCTTTGCCTTCAGCTTGGCCTTTTCCTCCTCCCTTCTTGCCTTCACCTGCTGTGCCTTTGTGCCCAAGTGCTGCAGGGGCTTCTTGTGCCCCTCGTGCAGCCCCCCTGAGTGCCTGTGGGTGCTCATCCTCTGACAGCTGCTGAGCTTTCTGCACAATCATTCCTTTCTGCAGGGCCCAAACAAGATCCTTCAAAGATGATCTGGATCCTTCCCGGGATAATGCACATTTCCCAGCTCTTCCTTCCTTCCTTCCTTCCTTCCTTCCTTGGCGCTGGTGCTTGTGCTGGCCGTGCCCTGCAGAGCCCGTATCCCAGAGCCGGTGCCTGTGGTGCCGCAGTGTCCAAAGGCGGCTCCCCCGGCGGGCAGGGCCGGCAGCTCCACGGGGCCGGGCAGCGGCCGGGGCGTCCCGCAGCCTCCTGGGGGCCGGGGGCCAGTGCCGGCCCTGCCCGGGGGGTGGTGGGGTCAGGCAGCGCCCGGCGCTGAGCCCCGGCTGCCCCACAGCCCCGGCCCGGCCCCGCAGCTCCCCACAGGCCCCCAGCCCGTGCTCCCGGTGCCGCCCCTCTGCGCCCGCTCCTGCCGCTCCCCAGCACAGAGAAACCCCCTGGGATCCTGACCTCCTTGTTTGCCTCTCCTGCCAACCGGGGCTACAAACCATCTGCATCAGCTCCCAGAGTTTGAGCATTACACCCTGCTTGAAAACGTCCCAGTCCTCAGTATTTTTCTCTTCCTGCCTTTTCCATCATCCTCTTTCTCACCACAGAGATTCCTCCTGCTGCCTCTTGCCTTAACTGTAATCCTGCACCCTCCCCTTCCCCCTCACCCTTCCCAGCACACCAACACCATCCATCCCTTGCTGTCTAAATCCCTTCTGGACTTCCCTTCTTGCCCCTCTGGGTGTCCATGTCCTTAATTACCTCTGGGAGAATGATGCCTTGGGAAGGCTGGCCTGAAACAGAGACTGGACAGAGCTAGAGAATAAAGCAGATATTTATTGAAAGCTCTTTAGGGCAGACCTTGGGCAGGGCAGGAGCCTGACCAGGGCTACACTCAAGGTGGACTTGAAATGGTCTCCTCATGGACGACTGGTCACGAGGTCCTAAACTTCGATGTTTTGGTCCATTTGCATGTTGGAGCCCAGTTGTCCAGCCCCAGGCTCAGGTGGTGAGGTGTCATCCTTGTTGTTTCTCTCTTCAGTCCCCCCGCGCTGTCGTGGCGGGAGCGGCTGCAGTGGGGAGCGAGTGCGGGCGGGAGCAGCCGAGAGCCCAGCGCTGCCCCAGCCGGAGCTGCCCCAGCTCCATCCGTGCCCCTCCGGTGGGATGCTGTGGGTTTGGGGGGGAAGAGGGAGCCGGCAGTGGGTGCTGGGCCTGGGGCAGGAGGGGAAGGGAAGGAGAAGCAGGGTTGAAAAACAAAATGTTCAAAGGATGCAGATGGGAGGAGAAGGTGGGATTGTGCAGGAGAAAGAGGAATAGTAGGAGGAAATGGAGTGTTAGAAGGAGTAGGGACACAGGAGGAGGAGGAGCAGGAGGAGGAGGCAGCAGAAGGTTCCACCCCTCCCTGTATCTGCAGCCTCCCCCCAGCCCCAGGAGTGTTGCCC
>NW_028154293.1:0-20154 GCF_965231275.1 Zosterops lateralis
GTTCGACAAGTGGCAGGAAACCCCAAAAATCCCCCAAAAAATCCCCCAAAATCCCCCAAAAATCCCCCAAAAATTCCCAAAAAATTCCCAAAAAATTCCCAAAAAATTCCCAAACCCTGAAATTCCCAAAATCCCCAAAATTCCCAAATTGCAGGTTGGGTACGAGCTGAAGGAGGAGATCGAGCGCAAGTTCGACAAGTGGCAGGAGCCGCCCCCGGTGAAACAGGTGAAGCCCCTCCCGGCCCCCTGGACGGGGCAGAGGAGAAAAGAGGAGGAAGGAGGTGAGTTAATTAGCGTTAATTAGCGTTAATTAGCGTTAATTAGTCATTAATTAGTTGTTGATTAGTTTCCTGATTTGATTTATCCAGGTTTGTGTTTGGTGAAATCTTAATTTTTCCTGTTGTTGGTGAATTAATTAAGGGCTGATTGATGCAAGGTTTGCTCATAATTAACTCTTAATTAGCTCTAATTAATCCCTAATTAACACTCAATTAGATCCCTAATTAGCTCCCAATTAACCCCTAATTATTTTGTGATTGATCACCCAACAAATTAACACATAATTAACCCTTAATTACTGCCCCACTTAGTCCCTAATAAGCCCCAATTAACTGCCAATTAGCTCCTAATTAAACCCTAATTAACCCCTAATTACCATTATAATAAAGCCGTGATTAGTCCCTAATTAACCCCCAATTACCCCCTAATTAGTCCCTAATTAACTTCCTACTAAACCACTGATTAACATCTAATTATCCCCTAATTTGCCCCTTAATTAACCCCTAATTACTCTCTAATTACCCCTTTAATTAACCCCTAATTAGTCCTTAATTAACCCCTAGTTACCATCCTAATAAAGCCATGATTAGTCCCTAATTAACCTCTATTTACCCCTAATTAACTCCCTGATAAATCCTTGATTAACCCCTAATTATCCCCTTAATTAGCCCCTATTTACACCTAATTAACCCTAATTGGTCCCTAATTAACTTCCTGATAAAGCCCTGATTAATCCCCTAATTCTCCCTAATTAACCCCTTAATTAACTCCTAATTAGTGCTTAATTAACCTCTAATTAAGATCCTAATAAAGTCATGATTAATCCCTAATCAGTCCCTAATTAACTCCCCAATTTCCCCTAATTAGTCCCTAATTAACTCCCTGCTAAACCCTTGATTAACCCCTAATTAGCCCCTAATTAACATCCTCTTAAATCCCTGATTAACCCCTAATTTTCCTGTAATTAAACCCTTAACTAACCCCTAATTAGCCCCTTAATTAGCGCCTAATTAACCCCTAAAAAACTGCCAATGATCCCCTAATTACTCCCTAATTAACCCCTAATTAATCTCTAATTAACATCCTAATAAAGCCTTGATTAACCCAATCAGTCCCTAATTACCCCCTTAATTACTCCCTAATTACCTTCCTGCTAAATCCCTGATTAACCCCAAATTCTCCCCTAATTACCCCCTTAATTAGCCCATTAATTAGCCCTAATTAGCCCTTAATTAACCCCTAATTAATATCTAATTAACATCCTAATAAATCCATGATTAACCCCTAATCAGTCCCTAATTATCCCCTTAATTACTCCCTAATTACCCTTCCTGATCAAGCCCCTAATTGTCCCTAATTACCCCCTTAATTAACCCCTGAATTAGCCCCTAATTAAGATCCTAATCAGTGCCTGATTTACCCTCAATTAACCCCTTAATTAACCCCTAATTACCCCTAATTAATATCTAATTAACATCCTAATAAATCTATGATTAAACCCTAATCCGTCCCTAAATAACTCCCCAATTAACCCTAATTAACCCCTAATAATCCCTGATTAACTCCCTGATAAATCCCTGATTAACCCCCAATTAGCCCCTTAATTAACCCCTAATTAGCCCCTAATTAACATCCTAATAAAGGCTCCATTATTAACCCCTTATTATCCATTATTAATCCATTATTAACCCCTATTTGTGCCTTAATTCCCCCCTTAATTAACCCTTAATTACCCCCTAATTAGCCCATTAATTAGCCCTAATTAGCCCTAATTAACCCCTCAGGTACCGGAAGATGAAGGAGCGTCTGGGTCTGACCGAGATCCGCAAACAGGCCAACAGGATGAGCTTTGGGGAGGTAATTAACGCTAATTAACGCTAATTAATACTAATTAACCCCCCAAAAATCCCATTTTTTACCTTCCAGAGGCTCAAAAATCCTTTTTTTTTACCCACTTTTTCCTTTTTTTCCCCTATTTTTGCCTAAATCTCATTTTTTTCCCATTTTTAACCCAAGTTTTTTCTCCTTTAATCCCCCAAATCCCATTTTTCACTATTTTTTTTCCCATTTTTGCAGTTTTTCACCCCATTTTTCTCTCCAGATCGAGGAGGAGCCGACCAGGAGCAACCCCCAAAAATCCCATTTTTAGTCTCTTTTTCCCCGTTTTTATCCCCATTTCCTCCCTTTTAACCGCATTTAAACCCCCCAAAATCCCATTTTAATCCCCTGAAATCCCATTTTTAATCCCATTTTTGGTATTTTTAATTCCCAGATTGAGTAGGAGCCGCCCAGAAGCACCTGGGACCCCCCAAATCCCATTTTAACCCCCCGAAATCCCATTTTAACCCCCCGAAATCCCATTTTTTCCCCTTTAACCCCCCAAAATCCCATTTTTAACCCCAATTTCCCCATTTTTATCCCCATTTCCCCCCATTTTAACCCCCGAAAATCTCATTTTTTCCCCTTTAACCCCATTTTCACCCCCCCAATCCCATTTTAATCCCATTTTCCCCGTTTTTATCCCCATTTTCTCCCATTTTTTCCCCTTTAACCCCATTTTTTTCCTCTTTAACCCCATTTTAACCCCCTGAAATTCCATTTTTTTTTCATTTTAACCCCCCAAAATCCCATTTTTAATTGCAATTTTTATATTTTTTTAATTTCCAGATCGAAGAAGTCGCCTACCAGGAGGACCTTGGCTTCAGCCTGGGCCACCTGGGACCCCAAAATCCCATTTTAACCCCCCAAAATCCCATTTTTCACTGATTTTTCCCCATTTTAACCCATTTTTTCCCCCCCAGATCAAGGATGAGCCGACCAGGAGCACCTGGGACCCCCAAAAATCCCATTTTTTCCCCATTTCCCCCCCTTTATAACCCATTTTTTTCCCCTTTAACCCCATTTTAACCCCCCAAATCCCATTTTTTTCCCCTTTAACCCCATTTTAAGACCCCCAAACCCCATTTTTCCTATTTTTAACCCAAACTTTTATTTTTTAAATTTTTTAGATCGAGGAGGACGCGTACCAGGAGGACCTTGGCTTCAGCCTGGGCCACCTGGGACCCCCAAAATCCCATTTTAACCTCCATAATCCCATTTTCCCCATTTTTAATCCCATTTTCCCTCCTTTAACCCCATTTTAACCCCCCGAAATCCCATTTTTTTCCCCTTATAACCCCCTGAAATTCCATTTTTTTTCCATTTTAACCCCCCAAAATCCCATTTTTATCCCTTTTAACCCCATTTTAACCCCCTGAAATCCCATTTTTCCCACTTTTCATGCCAAATATTTATATTTTTTATTTTCAGATCGAGGAGGACGCGTACCAGGAGGACCTTGGCTTCAGCCTGGCCCACCTGGGACCCCCAAAATCCCATTTTTCCTATTTTTTTTATCCCATTTAACCTGTTTTTAATCCCATTTTTCCCATTTTTATCCTCATTTTTTCCCTTTTAACCCCATTTTAACCCCCCAAAATCTCATTTTTTTCCCCTTTAACCCCCCCAAACCCCATTTTTCCTATTTTTAATCCCATTTTTAACCCAAATATTTATAATTTTTATTTTTCAGATCGAGGAGGACGCGTACCAGGAGGACCTTGGCTTCAGCCTGGGCCACCTGGGACCCCCCAAATCCCATTTTTAATTGAAATATTTATATTTTTTATTTTCAGATCGAAGAGGACGCGTACCAGGAGGACCTTGGCTTCAGCCTGGGCCACCTGGGCAAGGGCGGCAGCGGCCGGGTCAGACAGACCCAGGTCAACGAGGCCACCAAGGCCCGGATCAGCAAAACCCTGCAGGTCCTGCCCCTCATTAACCCCAATTAACCCCTCATTAACCCCCCGGGGCGTTAATTGGGGTCATTAACGGTAATTACTCCCCCCCCCAGAGGACCCTGCAGAAACAAAATGTGGTTTATGGGGGCAAATCCACCATCCGGGACAGGAGCTCGGGGACGGCCTCCAGCGTGGCCTTCACCCCACTGCAGGTGGGATTTGGGGGGATTTGGGGAATTTTTGGGAATTTTGGGGGGATTTGGGGGATTTGGGGGGATTTTGGGGGGTTTGGGGGGTCCTGGAGGGAATTTGGGGGAGATTTATGGGGACCTGGAGGGAATTAGGGGGGGATTTGGAGGGTCCTAAGTGGGATTTGGGGGGTTTGGGGGAGATTTGGGGGAATTTGGGGAGATTTGGGGGTCCCAAATGGGATTTGGGGGAATTTTGGGGGTCCTGGAGGAGTTTGGGGGGATTTTGGGGGTCCTGGAGGGGTTTAGGGGGGTTTATGGGGGCAAATCCACCATCCGGGACAGGAGCTCGGGGACGGCCTCCAGCGTGGCCTTCACCCCACTGCAGGTGGGATTTGGGGTTTTTTGGGAATTTTTGGGAATTTTGGGGATTTTTGGAGGAATTTTGGGATTTTTGGGGGGGTCCTGAAGGGGTTTGGGGGCTCCTGGAGGGAATTAGGGGGGGATTTGGAGGGTCCTGGGGGGACTTGGGGGGTCCTGGAGGGGTTTGGGGGGTCCTAGAGGGATTTTGGGGGGTCCCGAGTAGAATTTGGGGGATTCTGGGGGGTCCTGGAGGGATTTGAGGGGGTCCTGGGGGGTCCCAAGTGGGATTTGGGGGGGTTTTGGGGGGATTTGGGGGCAGTTTGGGGGGTCCCAAGTGGGACCATCCGGGACAGGAGCTCGGGGACGGCCTCCAGCGTGGCCTTTACCCCCCTGCAGGTGGGAAATGGGGGGTTTGGGGATAATTGGGGGAGTTTGGGGGGTCCTGGAGGGATTTGGGGGGGATTTGGAGGGTCCTGGAGGGAATTCGGGGTGGGATTTGGGATTTTGGGGGAGATTTGGGGAGTTTGGGGAGAGTTGGAGGGATTTGGGGGGGTCCTGGAGGGAGTTGGAGGGAGTTTGGGGGGATTTTGGGATTTTTTGGAGAATTTTGGGGGGGTTTGGGGGGGGTTGGAGTGAATTTGGGGTGAGATTTGGGGAGTTTGGGGGGTTTAGGGAGGATTTGGAGGGAATTTGGGGGGATTTGGGGGATCCTGGAGGGATTTGGGGGGGAGTTTGGTGGGTCCCAAATGGGATTTGGGGGGTTTTGGGGGGAGTTTAGGGGGTCCTGGAGAGATTTGGGGGGTCCTGGAGGGAATTTGGGGGGAGATTTGGAGGGTTTGGGGGGAATTTGGGGGGTCCTGAAGGGGTTTGGGGGATTCCAAATGGGAAAAGGGGGGATTTTTGGGGAATTTTGGGGGGGTTGGGGGGAACTTGGGGGGAGATTTGGGGGGTTTGGTGGGTCCCAAGTGGTATTTGGGGGGATTTTGGGGGGTCTTGGGGGAGATTTGGGGATTTTTGGAGGGATTTTGGGGGGTTTGGGGGGTCCTGGAAGGAGTTGGAGGGAGTTTGGGGGGATTTTGGAGGGATTTTTGGGGGAATTTTGGGGGGTTTGGGGGGGCTTGGAGTGAATTTGGGGCGAGATTTGGGGAGTTTGGGGGGTCCTGGAGGGGTTTGGGGGGGATTTGAGGGGGGTTGGGAGGGATTTGGGGGGAGATTTGGGGGGTCCTGGAGGGATTTAGGGGAATTTTGGGGGGAGTTTGGGGGGGATTTGGGGGGTCCTGGAGGGATTTGGGGGGAGATTTGGGGGGTTTGGGGGAGATTTGGGGGGTCCCGAGTGGGATTTGGAGGAAGTTTGGGGGTGTTTAGGGGGATTTGGGGAGGATTTGGGGGTTTTGGGGGGAGTTTGAGGGGTCCCAGATGAATTTTGTGTCTCCCAAATTAAATTTTGGGACCCCAAACCAAATTTTTTTGGGGCAATTTCCCAAAACCTTTAAAAATTCAACCCCATTTTGTGTCTTTAAAAAATCTTTCCCCAACAACAAAAAATTTTATTGACTCGGGGAGACCCAAAAAGGCCAAAATTTTGGGATTTTTGGTGATTTTGAGACAGAAAAAATTAATTTTTTTGACTTTTCAGGGGCTGGAGATCGTCAACCCTCAGGCAGCAGAGAAAAAAGTGGCCGAGGCAAATCAGAAATATTTTTCCAGCATGGCCGAGTTCCTCAAGGTCAAGGGGGAGAAAAGTGGGGTCCCCACGCCCCCCTGAGACCCCCAAACCCCTCCCCAAATTCCCCAAAATTCTGGAGATTTTCCCCCATTTTGTGTTTTATTCCTGAACTTTCTATAAATATTGGAAATTTTTTTGGATCGGAGACTCTCGGGGGAGTTTTTTTGGGGGGATTTGGGGGGTCCTGGGAGGGATTTGGGGCGAATTTTGGGGGGTTTTGGGGCTTTTTTTTGAGGAATTTTGAGCAGGTCCCGCCCCCTGGGCAGATCTCGGCCTCCTATTGGCTGTCCCGATTTTGATTGACAGCTCCGCCTCTTGGCCACGCCCCCCGGCGGTTATTGGCTGCCCCGCGCGAAGAAACGGCCAATAGGAAGTGGCTCCGCCCCTCGCGACAAAAGGGGGCCAATCAGGGAAAGGCATCGCCCCACTCCCGCCACGGTTTTGAGTGACGGCGATTCTGACCAATCAAAACGAGACTTTTAGGCTTGTCCCCCGCCTTATGGGCGTGGCTTCGGTCTTAACCACGCCTCCTTTTCCGGTATAAACACAGCGCCGCCAACGGGAGCGCGGGGCTGGCTTTGATTGACAGCAGCGCGGGGGAGGTGCTCTTCGTCCCGCCTTTTTTGTGCTTTAACCAATCATCGCGCGTTGTTCGCTGACGGGCGTGCAAATCAGCCAATGAGGGGCGGCGCGGGCGCGCGGGGGCGGGGCGGCGCCGCCTGAGGGGAGCCGCCGCCGCCATTTTGGACGCGGCGGCTCTGAGGGGATCCGGAGCCGAACCGGGACCGGGGGGGAATCCCGGGGAATTCACCGAAATAAAACCGCGAAAAGCGGCAAAAACCGGCCGCGAGATTTTCCTCCCACCTCGAGGAGTCGCGATATCCCCTCCTCGAGGCTCCATCGCGGCGATATCGCCACATTCCCGCCGGTTCTCGGCCCGCCAGGAGCGCCCCGAGAGAAACCGGTGAGTGCGCGGGGAAACCGGGAATGGGGCGGGGCCTGGAGTGAGGGGGGTCTATAGGAGGCTATAGGGGTCTATAGGGGGGCTATAGGGGGTCTGTAGGGGGTCTATAGGGGGCTATAGGGGTCCATAGGTGTCTATAGAGGGCTATAGGGGGCTATAGGGGATCTATAGAGGCTCTATAGGGGTCTATAGGGGGTCTATAGGGGTCTATGGGGGTCTATAGGGGGATCTGTAGAGGGTCTATAGGGGTCTATAGGGGGCTATAGGGGTCTATGGGGGTCTATAGGGGTCTATGGGGGCCTATAGAGGTCTATAGGGGTCTATGGGGGTCTATAGGGGTCTATAGGGGTCTATAGGGGGGGCTATAGGGGGCTATAGGGGTCTATAGGGGGGGCTATAGGGGGTCTGTAGGGGGGTATAGGGGTCTATGGGGGTCTATAG
Source organism: Zosterops lateralis (assembly GCF_965231275.1). Classification (NCBI taxonomy): domain Eukaryota; kingdom Metazoa; phylum Chordata; class Aves; order Passeriformes; family Zosteropidae; genus Zosterops; species Zosterops lateralis. The sequence goes on from NW_028154293.1 coordinate 7,741, forward strand.
GGGTCTATAGGGGTCTATGGGGGTCTATAGGGGGCTATAGGGGGGGCTATAGGGGGTCTGTAGGGGGGTATAGGGGTCTGTAGGGGTCTATAGGGGCCTATAGTGCGCTATAGGGGTCTATGGGGGGCTGTAGGGGTCTATGGGGGTCTGTGGGGGGCTATAGGGGTCTATAGGAGGTCTATAGGGGCCTATAGTGGGCTATAGGGGTCTATGGGGGTCTATAGGGGTCTGTAGGGGTTTATAGGGGGTCTATAGGGGGCTATAGGGGGTCTATGGGGGGGCTATAGGGGTCTAGAGGGGTCTATAGGGGGGCTATAGGGGTCTGTAGGGGGTCTATAGGGGGGCTATAGGGGTCTGTAGGGGTCTAGAGGGGGTCTAGAGGGGGTCTATAGGGATCTGTTGGGGGCTATAGGGGTCTATAGGGGGTCTATAGGGGGGTCTATAGGGAGCTATAGGGGCCTATAGGGGGGTCTATAGGGGTCTATGGGGGTCTATAGGGGGTTATAGGGGGTCTATAGGGGTCTATAGGGGTCTATGGGGGTCTATAGGGGGCTATAGGGGTCTATGGGGGTCTATAGAGGTCTATAGGGGTCTATAGGGGGCTAGAGGGGTCTAGAGGGGGGTCTAGAGGGGTCTATAGGGGGCTATGGGGGGCTATAGGGGGCTATGGGGGGCTATAGGGGGTTATAGGGGCCTATAGGGGTCTGAGAGGTTCATTAGAGGATCTATAGGGGCTCTATAGGGGCCTTTGGGGGGTCTATAGGGGTTCATGAGGGTCTGTGGGCGTTCTATAGGAGGTCTGTGGGTGTATCTGATGCTCTATAAGGGTTCTTGGGGCTCTGGAGGATCCATAGGGGCTCTGTGGGGAGCCATAGGGGGCCTATAGGGGTCGTGGAGGGCTCTGTATGGAATTTTAGGGCATCTATGGGTGTCCATAGGTCCCTATAGGGGCCTATAGGAGCCCATTGGGTTCTGTGGGGAGCCATAGGGGGCCATAAAGGGCCTATAGGGGCTCTGTGGGGGTGTGTGTGGGTTGTATAGGAGGTCTGTGGGTGTATCTGATGCTCTATAGGGGTGTTTGGGGCCCTGGAGGATCCATAGGGGCTCTGTGGGGGTCTGTAGGGAGCCATAAAAGGTCTATAGGGCCCTATAGGGGTCTATGGAGGGCTCTGTGGGGGTCTGTAGGGTCTCTATGGGTGTCCATAGGTCCCTATAGGGGCCTATAGGAGCCCATTGGGTTCTGTGGGGGGTCTATAGGGAGCCATAAAGAGTCTATAGGGGGCCTATAGGGGTCTATAGGGGCTCTGTGGGAGTCTGTAGGGTCTCTATGGGCGTCTATAGGGGCCTTTAGGAGCCCTTTGGGTTCTATGGGCGTCTATAGGGGCTCTATAGGGGCCTATAGGGACATTTGAGGAGGTTTGGGGGGGTCTCAGAGGGGGCTTTGGGGGGTCCTGGTGGGATTTTGGGGGTCCTTGGGGGATTTGGGGGGCCCTGGTGGAATTTGGGGGGATTTGGAGGGTCCTGAGGGGATTTGAGGGGATTTGGGGATCCTGGGTGGGGTCTAGGGAGTCCTGGGGGGAATTTGGGGGAATCTGGGGGGTCCTGGGTGGGATTTGGGGTATTTGGGGGAAATTTGGGTGGATTTTTGGGGTCCTGGGGGGTCCTGGTGGGATTCGGGGGTCCTGGGGGGTCCTGACCGTCCCCTCCCCCCCCAGGCCCCCCCCCGAGGGGATGCCGAGAGCCCCCCAAAATGGCCGACAAGAGGAAGCTGCAAGGTGAGGGGACACCTGATTGGCTGGGACAGCGTGGGCGGGGCCAAGCGCGGCTGGCGGGAGGCTCCGATTGGCTGCGGGACTCCGGGTGTGGCCCACGGCTGGGTCTGATTGGCTGGGGCAGTTTGGGTGGGGCTGGGTGTGGTCAAAGGGAGACTTTGGGTGCGGCCTGTGCCTGGCTCTGATTGGCTGAGTCCCACGGCCGGCTCTGATTGGCTGTGGGGCTCTGGGTGCGGCCCATGCTCAGCCCTGATTGGCTGTGACCCATGAGTGGCTCTGATTGGCTGTAACGTGTGGGCGTGGCCTCCCCAGGGGAGATTGACAGGTGCCTCAAGAAGGTGTCGGAGGGGGTGGAGCAGTTCGAGGACATTTGGCAAAAGGTGAGGGGGGAAAACACCCCAAAAATACCCAAAATAGCCCCAAATTCCACAGGAATTCCACTAAAAACCCCAAATTCTACAGAAATCCCCCCCAAACCCCCCAAATTCTCAAAAATCACCCCCAATTCCCCCCCAAAACCCCTCAAATTCCACAAAAATCCCCCCACAACACACGAAAACTCCATTCAAAAAACCCAAATTCCCCAAAAATCCCCTAAATCTCCCCAAAATCCCCCCGAATTTGCCCCCCAAATTTCCCAACAAACCCCAAATTACCCCAAAATCCCCCCAAAACCCCCAAATTTTACAAAAATCCCCAAAATCCTCCCAAATCCCCCCAAAATCCACCAAATTCCCCCAAAACCCCCCAAAATTCCCCCAAAAAACCCCAAATCCCCCCAAATTTGCCCCTCAAATTTCCCAAATTTCCCCAAAATAACCCAACCCCCCCCAAATTCCACAAAAATCCCCCAAATTTAACAAAAATCTCCCCAAATCCCCCCAAAACCCCCAAATCTCCCCAAAAAATCCCCCAAATCTTCCCAAATTTCTCAAAATTCCCCCCAAATCCCCCAAATTTCCTCCTCAAATTTCCCAAAAAACCCCAAATCCCCCAAAACCCCCCCAAAAATTCCCCAAAACCCCCCAAATTCCACAAAAAAACACCCAAAAAACCCCCCAAATCCTCCCAAATTCCCCCCAAAATCCCCCAAATTTTACAAAAATCCCCCCAAATCTCCCCAAAATCCCCCCAAAATTCCCAAATTTCCCCCCAATATCTTTATTTATTCCCAAAATCTTTATTTTTTCCCCAGCTCCACAACGCTGCCAACGCCAACCAGAAGGAGAAATACGAGGCCGACCTGAAAAAGGAAATCAAGAAACTCCAGGTGCCAAAATTTGGGGGGAAAAATGGGAAAAAAAGGGGAAAAAAAGGGAAAAAAATAAAAAATGGGAACCACAAAATCCCCCCCGGGGGTTGAAACACAAAAAATCCCCAAAATTTTCTCAGTTTTTGCAAAATTCTGGCGAAATTCCCATAAAAATCCCAAAAATTCCTCAAAATTTGACCAAAAGTTGCCCAAAATTCCCCCAAAATATCCAGAAAAATTCCCCCAAATTCCCCTAAAATTTCTTGAAAATTCTCCCAAAATTTACCCCAAAGTTTCCTAAAAATTCTCCCAAAATTTCTCAAAAGTCCTAAAAAATTCCCACAAAATTCCTCAAAAATTCCCCAAAAATTTCCCCAAAATTCTCCCAAAAATTTTGGAAAATTCCCATAAATTTTACTGCAAAATTTCTCCAAAACTTACCCCAAAATTCCCACAAAATTCTCCCAAATTTTCCCTCGAAATTCCCCAGAAATTTCCTAAAAAATTCCTGAAAATTCCTCTAAATTCTCCCAAAAATTCCGCAGAATTCGATCAAAATTTCACCCAAAATTCCCCCAAAATTTCCTGAAAATTCTCTCAAAATTCCCAAAAAAATTTCCCCAAAATTTCCCTCAAAATTCCCACAAAATTCTCCCAAATTTCCTCAAAAATTTCCTGAAAATTCTCCCAAAATTTACTCCAAAATTTTCTGAAAATTCCTCAAAGTTCTCCCAAAAATTCCGCAAAATTCCCACAAATTTTATCCCAAAATTCCCCCAAAATTCCTCAAAATTTACCCTAAAAATTCCCCCAAAATTTACCCAAAATTTCCTAAAAATTCTCCCAAAATTCCCCCAAAATTCCTCAAAAAATTCCCCCAAAATTCCTTAAAAATTCCCAAAAAATTTCCCCAAAATTCCTCAAAATTTCCCCAAAATTTTCCCCAAAATTTCCTGAAAATTCTCACAAAATTCCTCAAAATATTTTTGGGGCTGTTTTTTGCCTCTTTTGGTTTATTTTGATTTATTTTGGTTTATTCTGATTTATTTTGATTTATTTTGGTTTATTTTGATTTATTTTGATTTATTTTGATTTATTTTGATTTATTTTGTTTTATTTTGATTTATTTTGGTTTTTTTTTGATTTATTTTGATTTATTTTGTTTTATTTTGATTTATTTTGGTTTATTCTGATTTATTTTGTTTTATTCTGATTTATTTTGGTTTATTTTGATTTATTTTGATTTATTTTGGTTTATTTTGTTTTATTCTGATTTATTTTGTTTTATTTTGATTTATTTTGATTTATTTTGTTTTATTTTGATTTATTTTGGTTTATTTTGATTTATTTTGGTTTATTTTGATTCATTTTGATTTATTTTGTTTTATTTTGGTTTATTTTGATTTATTTTGATTTATTTTGATTTATTTTGATTTATTTTGGTTTATTTTGATTTATTTTGGTTTATTTTGATTCATTTTGATTTATTTTGTTTTATTTTGGTTTATTTTGGTTTATTTTGATTTATTTTGTTTTATTTTGGTTTATTTTGATTTATTTTGTTTTATTTTGATTTATTCTGGTTTATTTTGATTTATTTTGATTTATTTTGTGTATTTTTTCTGGTTTTGGGGCTGTTTTTTGCTATTTTGGTGCCATTTTTTTGCCTCTTTTGTTTTGATTTATTTTCTTTTATTCTGTTTTATTCTGATTTATTTCGGTTTATTTTGGTTTATTTTGATTTATTTTGTGTATTTTTTCTGGTTTTGGGGCTGTTTTGGGCTATTTTAGGACCGTTTTTTGCTATTTTGGGACCTTTTTTTGCCTCTTTTGTTTTATTTTGTTTTATTTTGATTTATTCTGATTTATTTTGTTTTATTTTGACTTATTTTGTTTTATTTTGACTTATTTTGATTTTTTTGGTTTATTTTGAGGTATTTTTTCTGGTTTTGGGGTTGTTTGGGGCCATTTTTTGCCTCTTTTGGTTTATTTTGATTTATTTTATTTTATTTTTATTTATTTTGGTTTCTTTTGGTTCCTTTTGGTTTATTTTTTGTTTATTTTGATTCATTTTGGTTTATTTTGGTTTATTTCGATTTATTTTGATTTATTTTGGGGCAATTTTTTGGGTTTTTTGGTGTGTTTGGGGTTATTTTGGAGCTGTTTTTTGCTATTTTGTGTCCATTTTTTTGCCTCTTTTGATTTCTTTTGATTTATTTTGTTTTATTTTGATTTATTTTGTTTTATTTTGATTTATTTTGTTTTATTCTGATTTATTTTGGTTTATTTTGGTTTATTTTGATTTATTTTGGGGTATTTTTTTCTGTTTTTGGGGCCGTTTTTTGCTATTTTGGTGCCGTTTTTTTGCCTCTTTTGTTTAATTTTGATTTCTTTTGATTTATTTTGGTTTATTTTGTTTTATTTTGGTTTATTTTGATTTATTTTGTTTTATTTTGATTCATTTTGTTTTCTTTTGTTTCATTTTGTTTTGTTTTGTTTTATTTTGGTTTATTCTGATTTATTTTGATTTACTTTGACTTATTTTGTTTTATTTTGATTTTATTTTGATTTATTCTGGTTTATTTTGTTTTATTTTGGGGTATTTTTTTCTGGTTTTGGGGCTATTTTGGGCTATTTTGGGGCCTTTTTTTTGCCTCATTTGTTTTATTTTGATTTATTTTGGTTCCTTTTGGTTTATTTTTGTTTTATTTCGTTTTATTTTGATTTATTTGGGGTATTTTTTTCTGATTTTGGGGCTGTTTTGGGGCCGTTTTTTGCTATTTTGGGACCGTTTTTTTTGCCTCTTTTTGTCTTATTTTGATTTCTTTTGATTTCTTTTGTTTAATTTTGTTTTATTTTGATTTATTTCGGTTTATTTCGATTTATTTTGTTTTATTTTCCCCGGCAGAGGCTGCGGGACCAGATCAAGACATGGGTGGCCTCCAACGAGATCAAAGACAAGCGGCAGCTCATCGACAACAGGAAACTCATCGAGACGGTGAAAAATGGGGGAAAAAAAATAAATTTTTGGGGAAAAAATGGGGATTTTGGGGGAAAAATGGGGGTTTGGGGGGGAAAAAATTGGATTTTTGGAAAAAAAAAAGTGAAAATTTTGGGAAAAAAATGGGATTTTCGGGGGAAAAAATCAGAATTTTTGGGGAAAAAATCAAATATTTGGGGAACAAATGGGGATTTTGGGGGAAAAAAACCAAAAATTTGGGGGAAAAAATGGGATTTTTTTGGGAAAGAAATGGGATTTTTGGGGGAAAAAAAACCCGGAAATTTGGGGGGAAAAAAAGGGGATTTGGGGAGGAAAAAATGGGAAATTGGGGAAAAAACGTAAATTTTGGAGGAAAAAAGGGATTTTGGGGAAAAAAATGGGATTTTTGGGAGGTAAAAGAAGGATTTTTTGGGCTGAAAAATGAGAGTTTAGGTGGAAAAAAATAAAAGGGAATTTGGGGGGAAAAAATGGGATTTGGGAAAAAAATTGGGAATTTGGAGGAAAAAAACCTCGTAACAAACTCATGAAATGGTGAAAATGGGGGGAAAATCAGAATTTTGGGGAAAAAATCAAAATTTTGGGAAAAAAATGGGATTTTGGGGAGAAAAAAATGGGAATTTTGGGTAAAAGGGGGGGATTTAGGAGGAAAAAAGGGGATTTGGGAAAAAAAAGGGGATTTGGGAAAAAAATGGGGAAATTGGGGAAAAAAAGTAAATTTTGGTAGAAAAAAAAAAAAGGGAATTTGGGGAAAAAAAAAGGGAATTTTGGGAAAAAAAAAGGGAATTTGGAGAATAAAAAAGGAATTTTTTTGGGGGAAAAAAAAAAGGGAATTTAAGGGGAAAAAAACCCAGCAGATTTTGACAGAAAAATGAGAATTTTTGGGGGAAAATTTGAATTTTTTGGGGCTAAAAATGCCATTTTTTTCAGGTAAAAAAGGGGATTTTTGTGCGTTTTACGTTTTCCACGTTGCAGAGTTTGAATTTTGGGGTGTTTTTGGTGTTTTTGGGCAGCAAATGGAGCGTTTCAAGGTGGTGGAGAGGGAGACCAAGACCAAGGCGTACAGCAAGGAGGGGCTGGGGCTGGCGCAGAAGGTGGACCCGGCCCAGAAGGAGAAGGAGGAGGTCGGCCAGTGGCTCACGGTGAGGAAACGGGGGAAAATTGGATTTTTTGGGGAAAAAATTAATTTTTTTCGGGGAAAAAATGAGGTTTTTCAGGAAAAAAATGGGGTTTTTTAGTGGAAAAATGGGGTTTTTTGGGAAAAAAAAAGGGATTTTTTGGTGAAAAAATGTGATTTTTTGTCGAAAAAATAATTTTTTTTTGGAAAAAAAAATGGGGGTTTTTTTGTCAAAAAAATGTTTTTTTTCGGGAAGAAAATTGGGGGGTTTTTTTGGGAAAAAATGGGTTTTTTCGGGAAAAAGCAATTTTTTTCGTCAAAAAAAAAAAAAAAAAAGGGTTTTTTTTGTCAAAAACCGAGGTTTTTTAGTTAAAAAAATGGGGGTTTTTTGGAAAAAAAAATGGGGTTTATTTGGGAAGAAAATCAGGTTTTTCGTCAAAAAAATGGGATTTTTGGGAAAAAAATTGGGGTTTTTTGGAGAAAAAATGGGGTTTTTTGTCAAAAAAATGGGTTTATTTCCGGAAAAAATGGGGGGGTTTTGTGAGAAAATGGGGGTTTTTTTGGGGAAAATGTTAGTGGGTTTTTTGGGTAAAAAATGGGATTTTTCGTCATAAAAGTTTGGGGTTTTTTAGTTAAAAAATGGCACTTTTTTTTGTGGAAAAAAATGGGGGATTTTTCGGGAAAAAAATTGGGGTTTTTTGGGAGAAAATGGGGTTTTTTTTTGGAAAAATGGGTTTTTTCCCAGAAGGAGAAGGAGGAGGTCGGGCAGTGGCTCACGGGGAGGAAATGGGGCTTTAATATAAAATAATGGGATTTTTCAGGAAAAAAAAAGGGGTTTTTTGGGAAAAAAATTGGTTTTTTTAGAAAAAAAATGGGATTTTTTGGTGAAAAAATGGGATTTTTCGTCAAAAAAATCAGTTTTTTCGGTAGAAAAATGGTTTTTTTTGGGAAAAAATCAGATTTTTCATTAAAAAAGAAAAAAAGATTTTTGTTAAAAAAAATGATTTTTTTCGGGGAAAAAATGGAATTTTTTTTCATAAAAATTGGGGTTTTTCAGGAAGAGAATGGGTTTTTTCATTAAAAAAATGGGATTTTTTGGTGAAAAAATGGGGTTTTTCGGGAAAAAAAAGAGATTTTTTGGGGAAAAATCATTTTTTTCGTCAAAAAAATGTGTTTTTTCGGGAAGAAAATGAGTTTTTTTGTCAAAAAAATAGGATTTTTTTTGTCATATAAAATGGGTTTTTTAGTTAAAAAAATGGGTCTTTTCAGGAAGAAAATGGGTTTTTTCAGAAAAAAAAAGGGATTTTTTTTGGTGGAAAAATGGGGGGTTTTTGGTGGAAAAATGGTTTTTTTCTGGATGAAAATCGGTTTTTTCAGGAAAAAAATGGGATTTTATGGTAGAAAAATGGGGTTTTTTAGTGGAAAAATGGGGTTTTTTTTGTGAAAAAATGGGGTTTTTCGGGAAAAAAAATGGGATTTTTTGGTGGAAAAATGGGGTTTTTTCCCAGAAGGAGAAGGAGGAGGTCGGGCAGTGGCTCACGGGGAGGAAAGGGGGGAAAATTGGATTTTTCTGGATGAAAATCAGTTTTTTTAGAAAAAAAAATGGGATTTTTTGGTGGAAAAATGGAGTTTTGCGTCCAAAAAATGAGTTTTTTCGGTAGAAAAATGGGGGTTTTCATAAAAAAAATGGGTTTTTTAGTTGAAAAAATGGTTTTTTTCAGGGAAAAAATGGGATTTCGGGAAACAAATGGGTTTTTGGGAAAAAAATGGGATTTTTTGGTGGAAAAATGGGATTTTTTGGTGAAATAATGAGTTTTTTCGTCAAAAAAAAGGGATTTTTTTAGTGGAAAAATGGGGTTTTTCGGGAAAAAATGTGTTTTTTCGGGAAGAAAATGATTTCTTTGTCAAAAAAATAGGATTTTTTGTCAAAAAAATGGGTTCTTTAGTTAAAAAAATGAGTTTTTTCGGGAAAATATTTTTTTTCAGGAAAAAAAGGGATTTTTTTGGTGGAAAAATGGGGTTTTGCGTCAGAAAAATCTTTTTTTTTTTCGGAAAAAAATGGGGGTTTTCGTCAAAAAAAAGGGATTTTTGGGGAAGAAAATGGAGGGTTTTTAGTGGAAAAATGGGGTTTTTCGGGAAAAAAAATCAGTTTTTTCGTCAAAAAATCAGGTTTTTCATCAAAAAATGGGTTTTTTAGTTAAAAAATGGGTTTTTTTAGGAGAAAAATGGGGAGTTTTTGTAAAAAATTGGGGTTTTTTTTTTGGGAAAAAAAATGGGGTTTATTTGGGAAGAAAATCAGGGTTTTTTGTCAAAAAAAAGGGATTTTTGGGAAAAAAAATGGGGATTTTTTGTGAGAAATTTTTTTTTTCCGGGAACAATTGAATTTTTTTGATAAAAACTTTAATTTTTTGGTGTTTCTGTGTCCCCAGAGCACCATTGACACCCTGAACATGCAGGTGGATCAGTTTGAGAGCGAAGTGGAGTCGCTGTCGGTGCAGACCAGGAAGAAAAAGGGGGACAAGGATGTGAGTGGGACAAAAAATACACCAAAATCACCCAAAATCAGCATAAAAAAGCACAAAAGAATAAAAAAAAAAGCCTCAAAATATCCAAAAATGGCACAAAATCGGCTTAAAATGCCCCAAAATCCAAAAAAATGCCCCAAAAATCCCCCAAAATCGGCTCAAAATCGGCTTAAAATGACCCAAAATGGCACAAAATTTCACAAAATGAGCAAAAAATGTCACAAAATCAGCCAAAAATGGCCCAAAATGGCCCAAAATATCCCAAAATCAGCCCAAAATAACCCAAAATCCTCCAAAATATCCCAAAATCCGCCCAAAATCAGCACAAAATAACCCAAAATAACCCAAAATATGCCAAAATGGCCCAAAATCAGCCTAAAATAGCCCAAAATGGCCCAAAATATCCCCAAAATCAGCCTAAAATCCTCCCCAAATCAGCCTAAAATGGCACAAAATCTGCCTAAAATACCCCAAAATCAACCCAAAATATCCCCATTTTTCCCCATTTTCCCCCATGTTTTTCTCTTTTTTTTTTTTCCTTATTTTTTCTCATTTTTTTTCATTTATTCCCCATTTTCCCCCCAATTTTTCCCCATTTATTCCCCATTTTTTCCCCATTTTTTCCCTACTATTATTTTCATTTTTTCCCCAATTTTTCCCCATTATTTCCTTAATTTTCCCCCAATTTTTCCTCAAATTTTCCCCAATTTTTTTTCATTTTTTCCCCAATTTTTTTTCATTTTTTCCCCAATTTTTTCCCTATTATTTTGCCGATTTTTTTTTCATTTTCCCCCCATTTTTCCCCCGTTTTTTTCATTTTTTCCCCATTTTTTCTCTTTTTTTTCCTCTCTTTCCCCATGTCTTCCCCCATTTTTCCCCTTTTTTTCCTCATTTTTCCCCCTTTTTTTTTTTCATTTTTTCCCCATTTCTCCCCCAATTTTTCCCCATTTTTTCCTCAACTTTCCCCCAATTTTTTTTTCATTTTTTCCCCATCTTTTTCCTATTATTTCCCCATTATATTCTCATTATTTTCTCACTTTTTCTCCCCTTTTTCCCCCAGAATATCCCCAAAATATCCCCAAAATCAGCCCAAAATCCACCCCAGCATCATCCTAAAATAACCCAAAATCAGCCTAAAATAACCCAACCCAAAATGAGTCTAAAATAACCCAAAATATCCCAAAATCAACCAAAAATATCCCAAAATCAGCCCAAAATCAGCCCAAAATACCCCATTTTTCCCCCATTTTTTGCCATTTTTCCCCCTCATTTTTTCCCATTTCCCCCATTTTTTCCTATTTTTTTCTCTTTTTTTCTCTTTTTTTTCCTCTTTTTTTTTCCCAATTTCTTCCCCAATTTTTCCCCATTTCTTCCCCAATTTTCCCTCAATTTTCCCCCATTTTTTTTCATTTTTTCCCCAATTTTTCCCCATTTCTTCCCCAATTTTTCCCCAATTTTCCCCCAATTTTTTTTCATTTTTTCCCCAATTTTTTCCCATTTCTTCCCCAATTTTTCCTCAATTTTTCCCCTTTTTTTTTTCACTTTTTCCTGTGTTTCCCCCCAGAAACAGGACCACATTGAGGCTCTGAAGTGGCTCCACTTCCCCCTGTGGGATCCCCATTTTTCCCCCATCTTTTTCTCTTTTTTTTTTCTCATTTTTTCTCATTTTTTTCTCTTTTCTTTCCCATTATTTCCCCATTTTCCCTCCCATTTCCCCCATTTTTTTGCCATTTTTTCCCCAATTTTTTTCCCATTTCTCCCATTTTCCCCCCAGTTTTTCCCCATTTCTTCCCCATTTTTTTCTATTTTTTTTCCCCCATTTTTCCCATTTCCCCCCATTTTTCCCCATTTTTTTGTATTTTTTTCCCCATTTTTTTCTAATTTTTTTCTCATTTTTCCCCATTTTTTTCTCTTTTTTTCTCTTTCTTCCCCAAATTTTTTTTCATTTTTTCCCATTTGTTCCCCAATTTTTTCTTAATTTTTCCCCAATTTTTTTTCTCATTTTTCCCCCATTTCTTCCCCATTTCTTCCCCATTTTTTTCTAATTTTTTCCTCATTTTTTCCCCATTTTTTCCTCATTTTTTCCCCATTTCTTCCCCACTTTTTGCCCATTTTTCCCCCAATTTTTTTTCATTTTTTCCCCAATTTTTCCCCATTATTTCCTCAATTTTTCCCCGATTTTTCCCCATTTTTTTCCCGTTTTTTCCCCATTTTTTCTCTTTTTTTTTCTCATTTTTCTCCCCTTTTTTTCTCATTTTTTCCCCATTTCTTCCCCAATTTTCCCCCATTTTTTTTCATTTTTTCCCCAATTTTCCCCCATTTTTTCCCCAATTTTTCCTCAATTTTACCCCAATTTTTTTTCATATTTTCCCCATTTCTCCCCCCATTTTCCCCCCATTTTTCCCCCTTTTTTCCCCCATTTTTCCCCCATTTTTTCCCCCAATTTTCCTCCATTTTTTCCCCTTTTTTTTCTCATTTTCCCCCCATTTTTCCCCCTTTTTTTTTTCATTTTTTCCCCAATTTTTCCCCTGGTATTTCCCATTTTCCCCCTGATATTTCCCATTTTTTCCCCCTTTTTCCCCATCTTTTCCCCATCTTTTCCCCATTATTCTTTTTTTTTCTCACTTTTTTCCTCACTTTTTCCTCATTTTTTTTCTCTTTTTTTCTTTTTTTTCCCCCTATTTCTTTCCCATTGTTTCCCTATTTTTCCCCCTGATATTTCGTGGTTTTTTCTCTTTTTTTCCCCATTT
>NW_028154292.1:0-19946 GCF_965231275.1 Zosterops lateralis
TGCCCAGAGAGACTGAAGGCACATCTGCTGATTGAAGGCATATCTGGGCTGATTATACCCATGTGATTTGCAAACCTGGTCAGTCCATGAGCTCCACAGCAAGTGAGAACTAGATGAGGCCCTTGCAAGTAGGTCACGCTTCTCAGATTGCCATTTAGACAGTTTAGTTGATTCATTGTTGAATTACTAATAGTTCTTCTAATATCTTTGATTATTGATTCAGATGGATGGAAGGTGCTATTTGGAATATAAATTCTTTTAAGACCAAAAGTTTTACATAGCATTATTATTGAGAAACCTCAATTTGGCCCACAAGTAAAAGATTAAAAGAGAAGTCCTTGAACGATTTGAAAAACTGAAAGCTGGAAAACTTTTCAAAACTGTAAATTTTTAGGAATTAAATCTATAAATGTTAGAAAGAAAAATGGGATCTAAATCTATTCCTTTAAATTCGGAAGAACAGAGATGTCTATGATAATCTGAGTTTTTAACTGCTACACTAATCAGAAAGGAAACTGTTCAAGCTTTTTAATGCACTACAGTATTATTTTTACTTAGTCAATAGCCACTTGAATGAATGTGAAATGAGTTAAAGTGATTTGGCTGGGATTCAGTAACGCATGGGAAATACTTAAGATGCAGTCAAGAAGGCTGCAATCAAAATTAATCCAAGTAAAATAAATGCCCATCCCTATAAGTAGCAGAAAACTTAGTATAATAGTGAGGAAAAATATGAGTGCTTTTTTGTAAAAGGTGGTGTACTCAGGCTGAGGGATGGAGATTAAAATTTAGCAGCATTTTAAAACTGACCTTTGATTCTCTCCACACAGAGAAAAAATAACTTCACTCCAAATTAAGAATCAGTTTTCTGGAGGACAGAGAACAGGGTGACGGAAGTGAAAATGGTTAATTTTAAAGAAGATAAATCAAAGAATTGTACCAAGACAGCTGATTAATTAAATAAATAAGGTAGTTAACCATGTTTCTGAAATACTGCACTGAGGAACAAAGATTTTTACACATCAATGTTAGATGTGTAAAACAGAAAACTTTTGGCAGCAGATAGCCAGCCTAGTGAATTTGTGACATTGTTCATAATATAATGTGAAACTTTTGGGGGTTGAGATTTAGCAAGATTTTATTAATTTTTCATAGACCTCTTAATTCCACTCTGTCTCTCACCTTGTGTCCTATTATTGATATCAGGACAGATTCTTGAGTAAGAATCTCTTGGCACCTGCCTTGTGCTGCAGGTGCCAGAGAAAATGGCTTCTGAGAGTATGGTGGCCCTTGACATTACAGAGAGTTTGTAGATAGATATGAAGCTGGGTATTCTGTGTGGAAAACTCCGTGCTATAAAAGCAAAATATCATGGTTTGATTTCTGGCAGCTGCGTAACAACCCAGCAGTTTTTTCCTTTCCCAAGCTACCAGCTGTCCAGCTAAAAATGGAAATGATTTATGTTCCCCAAAACCCAGCTGATTGGCAGGCAGTGCAGGAAGGAGTGCTAGAGCCCCACTGTGCTATGGCTCCTCTAGAGCAATGGGAAGGAAAGAGGGCAGATCACAGGGATGCTCCCCCTGCAGGGATCAGGGACATTTCTCTGCCCAAAAGTTGAGCTGTGCATGCCCAGGCATGAAAGAGAGCTGGCCTGTGATTTTTAGTGAAATTCAAGAGGAAATGCGCTACCCCAAAGGGTTTATCTTCCCCTGATTTGTACCCAGAGGTAGATGGTATGGTGGATTATATATGTTCATCACACAGGAAGCAATCTGATAGCTCTGTGACACAGTGTATATGTACACTAGTTTCAGGAGGGTAAAAATATAAACTCACTGGAGTCACTGATTTCCCTAGGTAATAGAGTTATTCAGAGAATATTAGTTGACAGCTACACCCACTTGCAGTCATCAATCCTGCAATGGCTGGTATGGAAGTTTAAAATGCCAGTATTCCTCTCTTTCTCTCCCCTAAGTCTTCATTATAATGTATCTCACTAGTTTTTAGAAACTTAGTCTACTTTTTTGGCAGATGTGACAGGCGGCTGTAACATTGATACCATCAGTGCTGTTCATCCTCCTTTTTCTTCTTCTTCTTACAATGATTCTTAGCACATATGAATTAAGAGAAATAGGAAAGGTGCAATCAATTTATGTAATGTAGTTAATTAGAAAGAACCAGTGAGCTGCTATCAGATAAAATATGTCTTGGGTGATTGCAATTTGACAAATTTTAATTGAAATCTTTTTTTCTTTTTTTCCTTGAAGCATAAATGTGGTTCTCAGTTTTCTTTCATTAACCAAAATATTTTATGGCACATAGGAGGAAAGTTTTAACAAATCTTATTTAGCTTATCAAAATATAAGATGTAACCTGTACATCTAGGATGTACATTTTTTAAAGCTCCTTGTTTAGGCAGGGGGAGGAGCAAGGATGGAGAAAAGGAATGCTTGTAAGAAATGTGTTTCCTTTTCCTTTCATTTGCTTACCTATTAGTAGCTATTAGTAACATTTTAAAATATGGTTTATAAGATAAAATTTTGAAATATTATGTGCTGTGTGCGCAAATACGCCACAAGTTAATTAAATCACAAGTGTAGTTTAAAATAATTGAGCTACGTACAGCCAGAGAGTTCAGTGGGACTCATAATGAAATCCTTAGCAGAGTATTTAATTATATCCTTGTGCGATGCAACAGAAAAATATTTGGCCTTGCAAAATGATCTGAAGGTCAGGAGATTCATCCTGCATTAGATGACAGTGCCAGGCAGACCAAGAAATACACATAAAATAAGGAGGTAGTATAGGAAAATGAATGCTTTAGCTGATCTTGTGTGGTAGGGCTGGAAGTAGGAGAGAGATTTTTGCTAATGATCTAAGTGACCATTTCAAGACTTTGCAGTTCACCTGCAAACAGAGGTGGGAGAGGTATACTTATATCCACCTAAAAAGAAAAGTACCTTGAACTGTGTGTTATAAGAGCTGCTCAAAATTTCAGCTCATTTCTGTTGGGAAAAATATTTTGAAAAAGCCTAGGTCCCATTTAAAATACTCCCATCTTTAAATTTAAAGGGTTTTTTTTTAATATCATTGGAATTATGAGACTTAAAGTGACACATTACAAAATTTGGAAAAAAAGATCTTTCTTGATTAAGTTAAGAGGAAAAGACATGAGCAGCAGGAAATCCCCAAAGAATGGGGAAATTGAAGGAAAATATTGAGTGCTTGCTGCTTTTTGAAGAGACATAATTTTCCTATGTTCCTACTCATTTGCAGAGCACCACATTAATGCACCTTATTGGATCACAGACCTTATTTTCCCAGGTGTGTGTCGCCCTGATCTTTTTCAGCCTTCTGATGTTTGCATTTTTGCAGTGGAGTTTCTCACAGATTTTCATGTAAACAAAGTGATTGTTTATCATTCCTCTCTGGAGGAGGGACAATTGATGTACTTCTAGTTTGACCAGTGTGGTTGGAAAGGTGTCAACCTTATTGTTCAATCCATGGTCACTGTCCAAAATCTATATAAATCAAAGTAAGAAAATAAACTTCCCTCTTTTTGCCCTGACGACCTGACTGTGTGTGTGTTGTTCATTTTGTGCCCTATAATGAGATGTGTGAGAACTTCTTAATTCTGTGAGAGTTAGTCCATAAATTCCTCAATGTCAATGAAGGAACAATGTCTTTGCTGGAGACACATATCATGGAAACTTCTGAGCTGGAAGGAACAATGTGTTCAGCTCCTGGCTCTGCACAGGACAATCCCAAAAATCATACCATTTGCCTAAGGGTGTTGTCCAAAGGCTTCTTGAACTCTGTCATGTTTGGTGTTGTGACCACTTGCTGGGGAGCCGGTTCCAGTGCTCAACCACCTTCTAGGTAAAGAATTATGAATTGACAAATTACTTGTTATCCAGTGGAAATTCTGCATAATGATACAAAATGGAGGACAATACCTTTTTCATCAAGGGAATATTTTCTGCATGAGGCCTTTCAGTCTGCTCATTACCTCCTTTCTACCATGATCTTTGCTTTGCTTATTGCAGGTTCATTGGGTGTTGGACTGTAGTGCAATGGGAGTGGGTAGCAGGGCTGAAAGATGATTCTCACAGAAAAGTTGTGAACTGGGATAATCATCAGCTATAAAAAGTTATGCATTTTTGCATTTCATTGTTATAAGCTGGCAAAACAAAAAAAGAGCAAAATTCTATCTTCTATGCAATTCCACAGATTCATAGGAGGTAAAAATTCTGTAATTGAAATCTTGCTTATATTGTCCAATGGAGAAGAACTTACACTTTGTTAAATCTCAGCTAGTTTTGGTACCTGCTGATAGCTCAATGATTTTAAAACATGCACTAGATTTGCGACCACCATAAACAGAATCTCCATATACTTGTATAGTACTTAATTATAAATACATTTCTTTCATATTAAAATAACAAAGGAAAAACAATGACTGCTTTATGGCACAACACAGAAATATTCTTCTGTTCATGCCAATTAATTGCACCCAGTATGTATAGAGTGTCAGAAGAGAGGTTCAGGAAGGATTTCAGAAACAATTGATTAAAGACAGAAAAATTGTTTAGATTACCATAAAATGTATTGTCATGATAAAGTTGTAACAGGAAACAGAAAAGAAATTAGACAATTTTTATGGCAGAAGTAGAACAAAATCATGGACACAAGAAAAGAGTTTGAATTTTTGCAGGAAAATTATTAGAAATTAATTCAGATGAAAATGTATACTGTGTTTTTTAAAAGTGAGAAAATACTCTTTTTCTGTTGAAAAATGCTGAAAATTGGAAGGCAAGCAAGAAAAAGGTGTAGATGCTGAGGCGGAAATTATGAATTCACAAGCGTAAGTAAAGGGAAAATAAGATTAAGTGATAACAGCTTTTTTTCCTTATCTAATTTTTTAGATGTGAAATTGCTACTGAAATGGTCTTTTAAAATATATTCTTATTTTTGCCGTGTGCTTATTTCTTATTCTGTGGAATGGAAGTTTCTAGAATTAGTAGTTTCTTTGGAACTGCCTGGTATAATTCCCTATGTGTCCGTGGGCTCTCGTGGCAGGAAGGTGTTAGCATGCAGGTATGTGGCTGCCATGTTGCCATGTTGTGTGCACCAGAGCAACTGCACTGCAATTAGCAGAACTAAGCTGGTCTAAACCAGCTGAAAACCTGGTCCATATATACATTGTGCAATTATGATGTCTGTAATAATGTAGCCTGATTTAGGTACGTTTTAGCTTGATAAACAAAGCTATGAAAAGAAATGCAAAAGTGCATTGCCATCACAGGCTTGGAACTACTGAAAGGCTGTTGTATTCCTTGCATCATAAATATCTCTCATATACTAAGCTAATCCCTTTGGACTGATGCAGTATGGCAAAATAAAAGGACCTTTTTGCATTTAGTTTAAAAAAACTCCTTAAATACCAAGAAAAAAATACAGCATTAATGTTGAATTTTATGTTTTTAGAGTCAACAAGTGAATTCTGTTTCTTAGAATTTATCCTGCTACTTTATTGCCTTTGGAAGCAATTTAAAAGTGTTGGTGCATAATAGTCAATAAATCATATGAGGAAAGAAGAAAAGCGCCTTTGTTCTTGAACAAAAATGGTAAAGGCTGCAAAATTATGCCATTTTTAAAGGGGAAAAGAAGAGAAAGGAATACACTAGAAAATAAATATAAATAAATAAAATATATACAGATTTGAGATCTGATAGAGTCAAACTGCAATAAGGTTAAAGAAGACAAAAATAATGCAAATCTGACTGTCATAAACTGTTGATTTCAGAAACAGACCAAGGTTATATTCACACCAGACTTCTTTCCACTTAACTCTTATCTTTACATTACGTTATGTCACTGATGAAATACAGCAGCTCATGCAACAGTCATCAGGAAAGCAACATTTTAATTGCAAGTAAATGCAAGTATGTTAAATCTAATCTCCAAAGAGCAAATATTTACCAAGAGTTTATGATCACAGATAGAGTTGTAGAATAAACAAAGTGTACAGTATCAGCTTGTCTACATATGTACTTGACTATTTTTTATTTAAAAAGCATTAGACTACTGAATTCGAAGTACAGCACTGGCTCAATACAAACCTTCATTTCTCTCCTGCAATGCTAAAGACCACACACAAAAATGCATTCTTATAAGGGAGGAACATCTGCAGAAGAGACTTCAGGATTTGATTTTAAATAAACCACGCATGTATTTTAAATTTTATTTCATTAGTTGTGATCTGTGGTTTGTAGTGTCTATGTAGATGGCTATATGAATTTCATACTACTGAAAGAATTAAACAGTTCCTTTTGTCATTCAAAACAGAAAAAAATTATAGGAAAATTATCTGATTTTTGAGTTTGTTGAAAATTGTATGACAAAATTATTAGTATTTTGAAGATAATTTTCAGTACTAATGATCATGCACCGTACCCCTGGTGTTATACAGTACCTAAATTGAGAAAAAAGTAGACAATAAAAGCAGGCACAAAGAGAATTAAATTGTATATTTGAAAAATCTGGGCATAAATGTCTTGTACAAGCATAAAATCAACACAAATGAAAATGACAGGAATTTGCCTGTCTGCATTTAAAATATTTGGAATAGAAAAAACTCTTGAGACAGCAGGAACTACATTTATCCCTAATAATAATATTATAAGATAATAATATATATGGGGAAAGAAAACTAGTTCTATAAACCCTACTGATTTACAGACTAATATTGAAAATATTAGAGGAAAACACAGAGAATTTAAGAACTTAAGGGTAACTGCTGTGATGTAGTCCAGTGCTTTCTCTGAACACTTTAGGTAAAGTCTTCTTCAAGGGTGAAAAATGACAATTAAAAAGTTGCAGTTTTCTCTTTGGAAAAAACCCTAAATCCTTATCAAGCTTCTATAATTATGGCTTTTCTTTTTAATGCATTTTGACTTTTGAAAGACATGACTTAGGATCCTATTATCGTGTTAGATGGAAATGACCTAAAATACTAAATTAAATAAAAACCAGATATTTTGTAACTGATGCAAGGAAAACCCACTGTACTATAACTCGTGAACATGAAATTATATGGCCTTACTGAACTCCGCAAGACACTCAGGGATAACATTATTTATGTGACCTCTCTCTTTGATTCTTGAATGTAAAGACCAATCATGAATGAGAATAAGAAGGTTTGAGAAAGAAACAGGTATAATTTACATTTTCTTTTCTCCATTAGCATGTCCATCACTACTATTTTCTTTCTCATTGGACTGAGATTTTCCTATGTGCTAAAAAAGCTACAATTCAGGTAACAGTGAATAAAGAAAACCTCTAAGAACTTTTAACATCCACTCTCCATATAAAACAGTTGGATACTAATTTACATGCTAAGAAGAAAAAAAAAGAGAAGTTAAAAAAATAAACTATTCCAATGTAACAGCATCCCAAAGTGAATTTCCCTCTCCCTTGAATGTTTTATATGATGACTATGCTTAACTGTGCACCTTTCACTCAAAAGACAACAGGACCTTTTAACTTAAAACTTTCCCTTCAATGCCACATCCACTCCATGGAACAGATTGGTGAGAAGGAAGAATGTCTCAAATTCTGCTCCTCCATCATAACAGTGGCAGCTCTCCCTCTAGCGTGATGCAGCTCCAGCCACCTCTCAAAATACTGTCGCCAGAACAGGAGCTGGTGGTGTTTTGTACAACCAAGCCCACAGTCATTGTGTGATCCAGGGAATGGCCATGTCCAGAGTCTTTTCTAGAGCACGGGAGATCTCTAACAACAGGACTAGAAGCCACATAAACAAGGCCATTTCCAATTTGGTAATAAACTGGTGTTTGAGATCCATGTCTTACAACCATGGGCAGTGGTACTTCAAAGACCACAGTGTTACATCCACATCTTTTGTACACATCTTGTTAAAAGAGTCAAAAACACCTGCCAGTTTCTTCGCATGTGCCTCATCAGATTATCTGCTCCTAGTGATGAAAAAAGGGGGTAATACCCAGCTTAAGTGAGTTAGGAAATAGAGACAAGACACATGCACTGCTAGTAATGCTGCTGCTATAGATAATGTGTGTTCTAGAACCCATTATGCAGGACTACAGGTTGTGCTCACAACCCAGAAAATGATTTTAGGAAAAAGAAATCAGTAATAAATGTGTCAGGATCTCAGGACCTATGGTTTTGCTGTGGGGTAATATTTTCATGATGGCGTTCTCACAGTCAAGAAATTGTGTTATTACTCAATATATAGTTATCATAATTGAGGAGATGTCTTTTGTTACACAATCTGTTGACTGTCTTGACTCAATATCTGTGAGAGGAGAGTTAATTGTTCACTTTGACTCCTTCCACAATGAATTAATCTGAGCAGCAAGGAAAAGGACAGTGAGATTTCTGCTTCTGTTTGAATTACTTCAAGCTACAAATTTAGGCTAAAAATCCTGTCTGTTCTTAATTTACCTACTCTTAGATAAGATTCCACTCCCTCTCATTCCAGTTGCTGCTGCCTTCAGGAAACTGCTGTACCTTGTCTGTGCCACCAGGCAGTCGTGCTGGTCAGCCAGCAAGAACAAATGAACGCCAAACAGACCCTGGTGACATCAGGAGTTTTTAGCCAGCCTCACTGCTGCCAGGCTGTATTTCCCTGCATGGTTAGTCACTTGGAGCACCGCAGGTCCAGGCAGTGAATCAGCGGGGCGGGCTCTGAGCGGGTGTCCCGGGGCGAGCTGCCGGCGGGGACTGAGGCACCAGGCAGTCTGCTGGGGCTGCGGGCCCGGCTGCCAGCGGTTGGAGCAGGGAATCGCTCATCCTTCTCTGTCAAGGGCCGTCACTTCAACCACACAAACTCCCAGATGATGAAAACCAGACTGCGCCGTTTGAAGGCGCGTCGTGCCTGTCGCTACTCTTTATCTCCACCTGCTGGGGTTATTCCAAACATTCCCAACTCCGACCTCTTGCCCAGAGGTGGGAGTACAAAAGAACGTAGACATGATGGGCAAATCCGAGTGATGATTATAACAACGCTTAACTAAAGAGGCATAGAAAGTTGTGGATAAAAAAAAAAAAAAAAAAAAAAAAAAAAAAAAAAAAAAAAAAAAAAAAACCAAAACAAAACAAAAAATTTAAATTTTAGAATGTTGCAAATGGACCTTTCCTGAGCCAATGCATTGTCTTGCGCTTTGAGAGGGGCTTTTATTTCTATTGTTGTGTTGAGATGTCACAAAGTAATAGAAATGATAAGGAATTTTAAAATGAAGAGTCCAGTTCAAAGAAAAACAGTCCCAAAAGGCAGATTTATTTTTTTGTTTGTGTTTGACAAAGATGCCAGTTTCTGTCAGAACTTTAATTTAAAGTTCACCTTTCTGTTATACTTTAGCACTGTTAATTTTCTCCTCAAATGATAAAACATAATGTTCATTTGTAGAGATTTACAACATTTAAAAACCAACAGTAGAATCATAAATTCATGGAATGGTTTGGGTTGGAACTGACCTTAAAGATCATCTGATTCCAGCCCCCCTGCCACCGGCAGGGGCACCTTCTATTATATGACCTCAAAGCTGGCCTTGAACATTTCCAGTTATCCTTGAATACATGATGGGATGTCAGCAACTTCTCTGGACAATGATAACTTAAGAAAACTATATGTGTAAAACAAATATTTTTTTAACAATACTTTAAGAAAAACTGAAAATTTTGTCAGATCTCAAGGCCTGGATAACTGGATGTACAGGAGTGTCAGTATTGCTATTTAAAAATAAGTAGGAGAAAGACTTTAATTCATTAATAATGCATCGTATGTATGGAACTTTGTGTGAAGAAACAATAAATGGAAAGAATGACTTTTTCACATATTCTGACAGTGAGATATCTGTGGTTTATTTATCTCTTTTATAAGAGTTCCATAGGCTCAGTGCTTTTGAATTTTCCTTCTCCTTTGCTCATGCATTTTTTAGAACACAGTTCTATCATTGCAGCAGAAGATACTTGCTATGAAACATGATGGTCATAAAGGAGAAGTGATTTAGTATCGATGGCAGGGGTGAAGAGAGCCCTTTAATCCAAGCTGCATATTTTCAGTTAGTTCAGTGATGTGGGATTAACACCAATAGGTTCAGCACTGCTTCCTGCCTGGGGAGGTCCAAGTTGTCTACTTCATGGACCCAGGCAATAAGCACTGTGCTGTTATCCCTGCCGGCAATATCATCCCTATTGTGTTTTCACCTTGACTGAATGTGAGAAGTGCTCTGATGACACAATGAAGGGCTCTCATGGCTCAGCACTTGTTGATTCCACCAGCTGTGGGGTACTTAGTGTGGCACACTTAGAATTATGACCAGGGATGTAGATATCTTCAGAGCTGAAAAAATGATGGCACAATTAATGTATGGATTACCAAAATCTGGAAACATTGCAAAACAAGTATCCTGAATAACCTCTTTTAGTCATATAAATAGCATTGGGTACCTATGGTCTAAATCCCTTAGGAAGTGACCTGAGTTTGGTTCTGAGACGGTTGAACAGTGCTGACTTTGTTTGTTTGATTTTCTGATGGGGAGGGGGTTGGGTTTTGTTTGTTTTGCTTGTTTGGGTTTTTGGATGTTTTGCCTTTTTTTTAAAATCTCACTAATAGGAGAGCTGTCAATGATCCTAGTTAAATAAAAGCAGTTTTCCCAGGATCAGTACTACGTCTTTGATAAGGAAACACAGAAAGCAGATATGATAGTTGTCTTAATGGTTAAGATATCAACATCAATGAAGATATCACAAATACAGATTTTTAAGGAAGAAAGGAGAATTTTCTAAAAATTTTCATCTTGTCAAAAAAGAGAAGAAAACTTGGGTAGTTGGGAGACTACATATTGTTTTCTCCAAAGCCACAATTTGGATTAATTCAGAGACTAGGGTTCAGGGAGTTTATCAAAAATTTTTGTCTTGGGATCTGAATCTACAGTGAATAAAACACTTTAGAGAACAAGTTGAGCTAATACAGAATAAACTATATCAATCAATCAGTTTTCTGTGATCAGGAAATGTATTATATGGTAACATTCATGTATGAGATGTGCAAGTGTATTTATCGTAGCACATCATTCATACACTACAGAACATTTCATTTTGTTATGAAGTATCATTTAAAAACCAGAATCTGTAATGTGATGGTACAGAATTTCTATTAACTTAGATATATTCATAGCTGTACAAAGACTTGGAATCTTCAGAAAGAAATGTTTAAATAAGTGGAAAGTTTTCCACTGAAAGCACTTTATCCTATATAAAATACACTCCTAATTATATAAAAATGTTCCAATCTATATAAATATTTAGAATTTCTAACATACCCTTGTGGTGGTGCTTAAATTCAATTCCAATTGGGTTTTCACTGCTCCGGTTTGGTTTTATAATTTGTGTTTTATAATTTTGTATTCATTTCTATTGTTTAAGATGGCCTCTCCTTCCCTCTCCTTCTTTCCTTCCCCCCTTCCCCTCAAACCTTCCCGCCAAAATCTTGGTTGTCCTGGTAACCCCATCCCATAATAGTTGTTTACCACTTTTCGGTTACCTGTCAATCTTTAAGTTATATAACTTCCCCACCCCCTCATCATGTATTCCTCCTCCCCAAGTTACCTGTTACTGGTTCAAAAGTTGTGCATCCCCTCATTATACGTTGGCAAAGAGTTTTAATTGGTCCCACGCGATCCCACCCCCGAACCTACTCAATAAAAAGCCGTGCCATCTTGAGGCCAGCGTCTCTCTTCGGAGCGCTGCCTCGGGGACACGCATCCCCTTGTTGCATCTCTTGAGAGTCCCGCCTTTCTATTCTGCGCACCATCCGCACCTTAGTCGAGTTTGCCCACGCCTCTGGCAAAGTGGCCCCTGGATGTAGTGGCGGCAGGGCTGGCCGGAACTGCACCCATTGGAAAAAGCCGAACCACTGCATACCCTCATGTTTTAAGCTACTTTTATGGGGCATTATAAGGTACATATATTGTTTATGAAACTTTAACAGCTACTGTAGCAGTACTAGGAATATTATTAGTTTAAATATATGACCTCTGTAGTTTAGAATGATTTTTACAAAATCAGACTTAAATGTGTTAATTTTGTCAATAACTAAAAATAAGACTAACCAAGTCTGCTCTTACTTAAATAAAAATTGGAGGATGGGTTGAGTTTCCTGAACTTAGGTATCCCTTTATTTAAGTTTTGTGGTGTTTCATGCCTGGTCTCCATTAGACACTTTTGATTCCTTATTGTGTCCCTGATGTCTTGTGTTCAGCCTATAAGATCAGATTTTACAGATGATTTAGAGACTCTCATATAGCTCTGGTTCTTGTGTTTAGGCAGCTGAAGTCACTGCTGTGAGCACTGTTAGGCCATCAACCAAAGAAGGATTCAGTTTAATGTAGCTACACTTGGGGGATTATTTGTAATCTAAACTCCTTTTACAGTCCACTGGGATCAGTCATTCAGTACACTTGCCTAGAAACAATCACCTAAAGTCAGCATGAAATGCTTCATGACCTCTCACCTGATTTCCCCATTTTGCTCTAGAAGAACACAGGTTTTCCATGAGTCTTATCTGTTGATCCTCCATGGATATCTTGGATTCTCCAGGGCAGCTCAAATTCCACCAGAAATCTTTGTTTCAGCAAACTTGTCCAGGCCTTGTTTGAGTCAGCTGATAGAATCTGCAGTCACCCAGCTGACTGGAGGCTGGTGTCCACATTGGTTCTCTGTAGCTCTCCAGACACCTTGGAGTAGGTACTTACATTAATCTGCCTCCTGCTATGAGCACAGTCTCACCTCATATATTTATTTTCAGAGGTAGTGGGAGATCAAGAGACAGTAGATCCACATGGCACTTCATCTGTAGGGAGCTGGGGTGGCTAAAACTAAGTGAAATTAATCACATGAAAAAGTTACAGTGCTCAAATTCCTGTTGCTGTTTCCTTTCTTGCAAGAAACAAGAAAGGAAGAGAAGTAGACAGAAAAGCAGGAAAGACAAAGTGTGTGGGGAGAGAAAGAGAAAGGAAATAAAAGAGGAAGGGAGGGAGGGAGGGAGGGAGGGAGGGAGGGAGGGAGGGAGGGAGGGAGGGAGGAAGGAAGGAAGGAAGGAAGGAAGGAAGGAAGGAAGGAAGGAAGGAAGGAAGGAAGGAAGGAAGGAAGGAAGGAAGGAAGGAAGGAAGGAAGGAAGGAAGGAAGGAAGGAAGGAAGGAAGGAAGGAAGGAAGGAAGGAAGGAAGGAAGGAAGGAAGGAAGGAAGGAAGGAAGGAAGGAAGGAAGGAAGAAAGAAAGAAAGAAAGAAAGAAAGAAAGAAAGAAAGAAAGAAAGAAAGAAAGAAAGAAAGAAAGAAAGAAAGAAAGAAAGAAAGAAAGAAAGAAGGCTTCTAACTTGCTAAGCATCTCTCCAAACATGAGCACTCGTGCACATGCACATGTGTGAATATGCATGTGTGTGGATATGTATGTATGTTTGTGTGAGCGTTTGAAGCCACCATTAATTCAGGAATGCATCTACTGTTTAGAAAAAGAAATAAACACTGTCAAATCATTCAGGATGTGTGAAAGCACTGACCCCGTGTTTGTGCCCTAGAGCTATTTATTTTGTCTTTATCCTAAGCTCTTTGTTGAATAAATGTCTTCTGCTTCCACAAGGAACTAAAGACCACTTAGCTAACTGAGATCTAAAACATTCATGTTTTTATCTGCACTGTGTTTATTAGAAAGTATGTTAGTGACAGGAATAAATTTATCACTTGCTACTCATACTATAGTGCTCATTAATGTTCAGGATTAACATTTTTGTTTTTCATTATAACTTAAATGCATTGGTATTGAGAAGAAATGAAAATTTGTTTGGGTAATTGTGCAGATCTACAACTAATAAGAACATCTGGGATGTCATGAACGTGATAGATACTGACTAAAACTAATGTTTGTGGTGTTGGAACAGAAAAAAGAGTAACTTTGCTGAAAAGTAATCCAGAAAAGGCAGATGCACAAAGACATACAGATATAACCTGTCCTTCAACTGTGCTCATACACGAGCTTACAAGAGGGAGGCTCTGCTGTCCCATCTCTGTACAGTTAATATTGATACAGCTTCTTTCATCCTGTAATGCAGACCAGGTAACCTTACAAAAAAAAGAAAAAGATATTTTGCATCAATATGTGACAAATGGAAATTGCATGCAGGTTATCAACCTTCCTTTCTTTATCAATTACAGGCAATTATTTTTTTCAGTTATTATATTTTTGTCTTTACTTCCTTGCTTTCCTACAGTGCAGTTTTACTGTAGGTGTCAAAGGTGGCAGGTACATGAGGAAGGTAGTAGTGAGGAAGCAGTAAAGCTGAGATGGTATCACTTGTTAAAGCACAGTTACAGTTGGGAAAAAAAAAAGAAACCTGAAGAATATATTTAAGAGATGCTGAGAAGTAAAATTTAGGTCTCTTGATAATCATGGGCTCTATAGAAAGACTGATTTTATGGCAGAGTAAATTCTCTATCCCTTTACCTCTCTTTGCCATGTTCCATAGGATGATTTTTTTTCTCTTTTCCCTAGGCTGAAAGAACCTCACCATCTCTCTGCCTCTCTTCTGCCTTCCCCTAATTACATCTCCTCTACTCCACAGTCACCCACTACCTTTTCTTTCAAAGTTGATCTAATTGATACATATCTAACTAAACTCTGAGTCATTGGTCTCTACTAGTTTCTAGTTTTTAAAGTTCTTTCAGACCTAAAAAAGGGCCTATGTGCCTGAAAGCCTGTCTAATTTCTCCAGCCACACCAGGTGGTAGAATAAAAGGTACTGTGTCTGCCTGCAGACCCTGCCTTGCTTTGTTAGAGGCCTCCTATGGAGCACCGGTGTGAGTTCAGAATTCCCTCTACTTGAACCTGAAGTGCTGGGGAGCAATTTTTTGACAAAGCATTATGACTCATTAGTGACTCAGAAACTGAGCTGGCTCAGGCAATCCCTGGGGGATTTATATCAAGGCATTCAATATGATTGATTCCCCTAGTACTGAAAGCAAGAAGTTCCTCAAGGTACCTGGCGACCCCAAGAATGGCTTAAATTGTCATCCCATATGGCTCAGTTCTGGCTCTCATTTGAGACAGTTGGTGCCCCCTTAAATGCCAACTTCTTCCCATTTACAGCTTGTTTTTGAGATATGGAAACTGCAGAGAACATAACAAATAGCAACAATAAAATCTGAGATTGAAATTGCTGTCAAAAGTAAACGTTCTGTGGGACCTAAAGTAAAACTTCTTAAGAAAAAGTAAGGAAAGTGGTAAGGAATTTATAGTAATAAAATAAAATAAAATAAAATAAAATAAAATAAAATAAAATAAGGACTACAGAATACTACAGATCTTCTTTCCTTAGCTTTAAAGCATAGAATAGTTGTCAAAGCCTAATTGTTGTTTTGCTTTCTTTCAGAAGCCGTCAGAATGTGATAACTTATTTAGGGAAGTGCTTATTTAGTAAGGAAAGAAAACCGAACAACTAGGTCTATAACCAGGGGAACAGTTATACTTGCCTTAGTAATGACTCTTTTTAGCTTGTTATTAAAAAAAAAAAGGAAAAAAAAAAAAGGAAAAAAAAAAAAAAAAGAGAGAGAGAGAGAGAGAAAAAAAAAAAGGGCCATGTGTGCATTAAGTAGAATAGTACTCCTCCATTTCTGCTTAGAGGAACAATTATTAGTCCAGAAGCCTAATCTACAGGTTTTGGGTTTCCTCCATGTTTAGACCACAACTACTACAGACTGTCTGCGTGTCCAGGGCCTCTTGTGTGTCCTCTCAATCCTCAAAAACTGGCTGTGGTTAGTCTGTAGAAGTGGACTGTGAACCCAGTCTGAGCGTGTTCCTGGAAAATGCAGGAACAGAAATACTGCTAATTCTGTTCTAAGGGACCTGCCAAAAAGAAAGGAAACACAATCACCATTTCACAATTTCATTCCCCCTGTAAACTCTACCTCTGTAATATTTAGGCTGGCTTTTCTGAAAGACTTTTTGAAGGGAAAATACAGGTAATTGAAAGGGTTTTATACATAGAATTTCTTCTCTTGTTTTGACAACAGCAAGTGGAGCAATATCTAGATTCATTTTAGAATAGATGATTGTCAGTTGTCTGTGTAGAGATGCATATTTTATGTATTTTTCCAGAGAAAATATCAATAAAATACATAAGCCTTTATAGGGCTCAATGTACATTGGACAGCCAGTGAATGATGATGAGTCTTATGAAAGTACAGATGTATGTGGGTCCTGCTGCAAGGTTTCCATCTCATCAAGGTGCATTAGTTCCATTAGGCACCAAGATTTCCTTCACAGCCCAGGATTAGTCTGAAATCTAAGAGGTTTAATCTGAGAC
Organism: Zosterops lateralis; assembly: GCF_965231275.1. Classification (NCBI taxonomy): domain Eukaryota; kingdom Metazoa; phylum Chordata; class Aves; order Passeriformes; family Zosteropidae; genus Zosterops; species Zosterops lateralis. The sequence continues at coordinate 16,401 of NW_028154292.1, forward strand.
TAAAGGTATAGCAGAATGAGGCAAAATGAGAGGATCGGTTGAAATCATCGACAAAACTGACACTGTTTTCCACACAAGTATCACATGTCTATTTTATTATTTTTATTACTGTTTCTTTTTGAAATAAATTTTAATTAAGAAAATAATAATAAAAAGATTAGCATTTTTTTTCAAGCAGTAAAAATATACAAAATTTTTTTTCTCACTCAAGGTTAACTTTTGTTAACCTTGTGTTGGTTTTTTGCTTTCTTGTTAGTAGCCTGTGTTTTCATTCTAAGGTGCTCATTTAAGGAGACTGCCTGTGTTTCTCTTCACTGCATCATTGCCCTAACTCCGCTTGCCAAAATTAAATTGATGTTCCAGCTGCTCAAAGCTCCATTGAAAGCACACATTTTAATTCGTTGTCACCTCTGAAAATCAGATCATAAATTTAATTTTGACAAAGTCAACTAGAAATAAGTAAAACAAAAGAAAACAATGCTATAACATAATGAAGATTCAGACAAAATTCTTTGATGACTGAGATGCCTGAAAATGTGGTTCTCCTCCATCCATGCATGCCTGTGTTAATGAACTAAATGAGGTCAAGGCAAGAAACTGAGAATTTTCATTCTACACAGTGTTTAATTATTCATATTTCTTTGGCATGGTTTTGGTTAGGCTTATTAGCACTATCTCAGACAATGCCTGGGTAAGGATAAGGGGACAGTATTCCCTGAGGACCAACCAGTGAAATCATCCTGTTCTGGGATGTGTCACAGCTGGTGGCAAAACCTCCTGAGCAAGAGGCAAGGGACCCTTCAGCCAGAGCAGCTGAGCAGGAGTTGCTCCCCAAGAGCAGCCTGTGAGGAGGGGGTTGAACCATTGGATGCTTTAGGGCCTTTGCAGTCAAAGAAAATTGCAATTTCCTGCCTTTCAGGAAACTGCTCAAACCATTAAGGGGAAGATTTTGAGAAAACGAGGTTTTGAATTATTTTTTTCCAGTTCAATTGGGAATCCAGTGGCTGTAGAAGATCTGATACTCCTGCCTGTTGTCTGGGGAAAGTCAGAAGAGTACCCTTGGGAAAATTTCAGTTTATGGTGGGTTTTTTCTGTACTAATATCTAATAGAACATATATATATATATATATATATATATATATAAAATATATGGAGAGGGGTTTAAAATCTATAGCTCACCACTCAAAGCCATTTCTTACTAGACTACCTACTTTGTTCTTGCCCAATACATTGCACAGTATCTCCTTTCCACCTCTTGAAATTTCCTTATAGCCTTGAACTGAAGCCTGTAAAGGGCTATTTTAATATAGAGTGCAGAAAAAATGAAGTATAAGTAAATGCACGCATTTGTATTTTTCTGCAACCCCATACATGACTGGCCACTTGATTTTTCTAAGCTGGCTGCTGGTTTATTTTCTGTATTTTATCTTGCCCTGTGTGCTGGGTTGCTGTGCTGTCTCTCCATAACACAGGTTACTTTGTCATGTTAATATAAGATTATGTTAAAAATATCCTGAAGATCTGCATAGTGAGAACTCCTAGGAGGGGAAAAATAAAATCACACTTTCATAGACTTATGAAATGAAGTCTGCAGCTTCTGGCTCAGGGTTTACTTCTCAAACAAATCTGCAATAATAATTTCCATTCTGAATGCACTCCCAAAGCAATGTAATCATTGGAATCATTTTAATATGCATTGAACACTGATGTTTAATTAATGTTTTATTACTTTTTGATACTTAAAACCAGAGCCTGGAAGACTATTTTATTGTGGTAGCTGCAAAAATATGTCTGAGTTTCTGAGGTCATATGATACACACTCAGACACTACAGTGACCTGTAGTTTTGGAATGTAGAAATGCACTGTGTCATAATTTTACAAGTGGTAAATGGTGGGAAAGTTTGCCAAAGTGATAAAATATATATATATATATAGTAAACAATACAGATAGACAAATGGAGGGCAGCGCAGTTACTCAACTAAATCCAATTAATGAACAGAGAGGTTTTGTATTGAAGAGCGTTTAGACCGTAGTAAGTGTGTAAATGAATTGCCATAATATGCCATAACCTGTTTTAAGAATGTTTAATTTCCTTCTATGAAATGGAGAACCTTCTTTTTCCAACTGCTACCTAATTTCTGATTTTAATATATGTATAGCATCTGTACATTTAATCAACATAGTTCACCATGTATTGCTGTTGTATTATTAATATAGCTAGTATTTTTCCCTATTTTATTAACCCAAGATTTTGATGCTCTTCAGATACAGGTGGATCATCCAAACTGAATATACATTAACGGATTTATAGATGCATCCAATAATAAAGAGTAAGAGAACCTGATGAGACTGAAGGAGTTATTATTATTCCTGTGTATCATTTGAGCTGCTGTAATACATTAATGTTACTCAGATCTAAATTTTGATGCAGCAACAATTTATCTTCTTAGGATTACAGGCAAGGCAGTTTCCACATTTTTGACTAAGAATTAGACCTCCTTGTATTATAATATCTGAGGCATGTGAAGTTACGAAGAAAGGCCAAAAGAAATGCTGCAATGTGACTCTGGAAAAGAAATAAAAAGGCTATCTAATCACTAAAACTTTTTTCTGTAAATTAGGAATGAAGTTAAAAATAAATAATTTTTTAAAGGTGTATTTTCAATATGGAATGTTTTTATTTCAAGATAGTTCCAATTTTCAGCAAAATTTAATTTTGTTTTTCCATGCTTTCTCCTCCTAGTAAATTTCTGCATCTCAGATGCTGCATAAATAGTAAACTGCAAACTACTCTTGTGGTCATATGCAACACATACACTCTTAAGGAAGTCTTGAACTTGTTACTTCTGTATGTGCTACCACAATGTAAATGCTACAGTGCATTTAAATTACTTGCTATATACTTGTATGGGTACCCTTTAGATTCTCTAACCCAAAAACATTGGGTGCAGAGTTACATTTCAGGTTTTTTTCCTGTCCCTGGGGGAAAAAAAAAAAAAAAGTTTTGAAATACTAAAGGTTGCAGGGTTTGACTTATTCAAGTCCACTGAAAAAGGAGAAAGATGATTTTTATGTATAGGCCTTCACCACAGAAGTGTTTCCCCTTATTCCTGTAATCTTTCTGCTGAGTTTCACTGATTTTGAATTATGAATGCCATTTTACTTTTAATATGAGAAAATCTGAGCCGTTGGACTTGATTTTAGTACAAACCTTGAGTTTAAATCAAGCATTCGTACAGCGTTGTTTTTGCTGTCAGCTGTCAAGCAAACTGGCATGTTCCACGCAGGGCTGTGCCCCACACATATTCACATTCTCTGCAAAAATCACCATTCTCTCTACTTTGTGGAAAAGGGCAAAATTCACTCTTCTATAAACAAAAGCTGAGTTTTGCAGTTTGGCACTGCAGAATTAGCAGAGGCTATAACACAGCCTTATAAGCCTCAGGTTATAAGAATTTATTTTTTCAATAGTTTTTAAAACCAATTAAATAAATGTGTTCAGATATTTTCATGATTCTGAGCAATTCTTTCCTAAAAATTTGC